>NC_050577.1:308849718-308947218 GCF_011100635.1 Trichosurus vulpecula | reverse complement strand
CAAGAGCTAAGGTGCTTGGGGCGTGGAGGGCCTGGGAGGTAAGGGCTTGGCACGGCTCAAGGCTTGGCACATGATGAGCTCCCCGACGACACCTGGAATGCCAATCTCCCTCCCTCCCTTTCTGCCACCTGGCCAAAGTCTCCTCTCTTTCAAAGCCAAGGGTAGGCTCCACCCCCTCCAGGAAGCCTTCTTGGTTGCTAGATAGGGCCAGAGGATCAGAGAGCCAGAACTGGAAGGGGCCTCAGAGGCTGTCTGTTCTAAGCTTCCCTAATCACAGAGGAAGGTGAAGGCGGCAGGGGGAACTGGCCCATCTGCATCAGCAAATCAGAATTGCTAGGACCTTAGAGATCCTCCAATCACAGAGTCTCAGAACTGGGCAGGCCCATAGAGACATCCAGGTCAGGCTACTTGTGTATTACCTCTAGGCTAGACAAGGCCCGTACCCATAGAGCTTTTTTCTTCAGGGACCTCCAGCAGAGGCATGCTGCCCACCCCAAGGGCAGTCTGGTGAGCTTTGAGGGAGATTCTTGGACTCAGAGGGGAGAAGTCCAGGGAGAGGGAGGATAAAGGCCTGGGGAGGTCTGGGCTTCCAAGGACAAGGTGTTGAGGTGACCTGGGCATCCAAAGAGTTTGTGCCTTGGGTGGGCAAGGAGGGAAACAGGGATACATCTACCCTGCTCAACTCTGCTCTGAGACCAAGCCTCCCTTCAACCAGCTGGGGCCATTTCTCCATCATCAAGCCAGACTATCCACATGCCTGATGTTCACACAGGCTGGTGGGCCAAGCTAAGAGTGGTGAGCCCCATCTAAAGGATGACAAAATGGAGGCACAGGCAGGGCACCAATGTGCTTCTTAATCTTAAAAATATTCCCACTCTAGTGAGCATTTTCAGCACCTCTGTCCTCATGTTAAAAACTAGAGGCACCTAATGTTGAAGTCAGAACTTGGAGCACAGAATAAAGAACGCCAGAGCTATGTGCCAAAGCCTAGAGCACTGCTGTACAGAGGTGCTGAGCACCCTCAGATAGCTCTGCCCTTAGGCTAAACCCCCATCACCTCATCCTAGGTACACCTCTGACCCTAGATCACATAGAACCTGGAGCTTTTGCCTCCCAGGACCAGACTAGGTGAAGGTGGCCTCCCCATCTCCCCCAAGGAATTGATCCCATGAGTTAAATAGCCAAACGATTTAAGCTTAGGGGCAGGAAAGTCCTCAGAGGGAATCTAGTCAGTCAGTCAATAAACATTTACTAAATGCCTCCTGTGTGCCTGGCACTGCACTAAGTGCTGGGGAGACAAGGAAGGGCCAAAAGCAATTTCTGCTCTCAAGAGCACACTGTCTAAAGGGTTAGTCCAACTGCTGTCCATCCAACCCATGCATCCTTTCTCCAGTATCCCCACCAAGTCTCTGCTGAGCACCTCAAGTGAAGGGGAGCTCACTACCTCATGACAAAGCTCTTGGGTGTTGGGCAGTTTCACTCCAGACCTGGACATTATTCAGAGGTGACCTGATCAGGGCAGAGGACAGAGAGCCAGGAAGCTGACCACCTCCCTTCTTCTAGATACTCTCTCCTTTTCTGGCTTTATTTTTGGTCAGGCCTGCCTTTCATCAACAGAGTGAATGCTCAATTAGGGCCATCCTCTGTGAAGTCGTGCCTTCTCTGTTACTTAGAACCTTAGAGTTTCATGGGGCAATGAGAAGGGAGATAAGATGATCAGGCAGTAGCCCAGCAGCCTACAATCTACTTTGAGGCTTGTTGGACCTTTGTTGCAGACTGATGTCTAGACAGGCTCCCTCCCCATCCCCCTTGGAGAGTAGCAGGGAATGGATCTTGTCTTTTATCCTAAACCATAGCAGCTCCATGCCCTTGGGGTCCAGTGCTGTCATCTGGCTGTGGATCTCAGATTGTCATGGTCCCAGGAAAGTCACAACTGTGAATGACCTAAGAAGCCGAGGAGCAATGGGTGAGCTGCAGCATGGAATCGGGGAGGATTCAGTTGTGAAAAACAGCGGAAGGGGCATCAGCAGCAGCATAGATTGAGGACGAGAGGGTCTGGGTGGCTAGTCTACATTGTGCTGCCCTAGTGTGGAAAGGAAAACAACCAGAAGACAGCCTCTAGAGCATTGCTCAGACCCCAGGTGGAGGACTCTGGGGAGGGTATAAAGGTGGATGACACAGAAGGAGACAAAGATGGTGGAGGCAGGATTGTGTTCAATGAGATCACACATGCTCATGGGCCACATGTTCCATGGATGTCATAAAAACTGGAGAAAGGTACTCCCCCCACCCACCCCACCCAATGTAACAGGTGGAGACAAAGAGGCCTCGGAAGCCACAGAACGATAGACCTAGAGGTACCCCATTTTACAGGTGAGGAAATTGAGACCCATTGAAAGGAAGAGTCACCCAGGTAGTGAGTGGCAAAGTCAGAATTTGAACCCAGGTCCTATGTCTCCCAATTCCAGTCTCTGCTAGAGTGAAGTGCTGCAATGCCCTCCCCAAGTCCTCTCCATACTGGTGCTTTACCACTGAGATGTCTTCCCATTTAGCCAGTCTACAGCCATCTTGCACTAACTGCTGTCTCCACATCAGACTGTGAGTTCCTTGAGGGCACAGATCAGGTTTTTGCCTTTCTTTGTATTCCCAGTGCTTAGAGTGGTGGCTGGCATACAGTAGGTGCTTAATCAATGCTTGTTGTCTGACAGACCATGGAGTTTGAAGAGGAAGGTCATTATTGACATCATCGAACCCCCATCTCCCGGCATATCTGGCTTGTTTGGTCTTACTGATTGCTCAATGTCAGCTCCCTCATCCAGGACTGCTCCCCAGCCCCTGAATCTTCCCTCCTGCATTTGTTACTTCGAGCTCCATAATCCTCAGTGTGTCAGCCTTCTAGGTCTGGGAAGCCTTTCCTGACACCTCCTTCTCCAAACCTCTCAGAGTACTCAAACCCTCCAGGGAGCTGATCATAGAGTTCAACTGCAGACCTTGGTGTCCTTTCCTGCCCTAACCCTACCAGGCAGGGTTTGGTGTCCATGGTCTCTGAGGGTTCCGTCTCCTCTGAGATTCTGCAATGCTCCCAGACAATGACAAGTGACTTTTTGATATCTGACCTAGACTTTACCTCCTAGTGTGAGAAAGAAGAGGTATTAGACTGACTACCAAACTGAAGGTCTACAGAGCCATTGTGCTGACCTCACTGTTGTATGCCTGCGAAACCTGGACAGTCTACCAGCGTCATGCCAGGAAACTGAATCACTTCCATTTGAATTGTCTTAGGAAGATTCTGAAGATCACCTGGCAGGATAAAGTACCAGACACTGAGGTCCTTACTCAAACTAAACTGCCAAAGCATTTAAACTCTGCTTCAGAGAGCGCAACTCCAATGGGCCGGCCACATCATTCGAATTCAAAATGCATGCTTGTCAAAGACTATTTTATGGAGAACTCATACCACGCAAGCATTCACATGTGGTCAGAAGAAGCGGTACAAGGACACTCTAAAGGTCTCTCTGAAGAACTTTGGAATTGATTGTGTGACATGAGAAACACTGGCACAGGACCGCTCAGCATGGCGTGCCCACATCAGAGAAGGCGCTGTGCTCTGTGAGCAAAGCAGAGTTGAAGTAGCTCAAAAGAAATATTAGATGCACAAATTTAGAGAATCCATTGCAAATGTAAACACAGACTATTTGTGCCCCACCTGTGGTAGAGCATTCTGAGCTCGAATTGGCCTGATCAGTCATAGTTGGACGTACCATACCTTGACTCCAATATCCTGATGTCATTGGTCCTCTTCCAGTTTGAGGACAAACAAGTATGAACTAATTTCCTCTAGATCCACTGCAGTGAATAGTTTGGGGACCTATCCACAATGGGTGACAAGCACACCTCTCTGAGACAAATGGATGGATGAAGAAAGTGAGTGAGTGAGAAAAAGTGAAGGAATGGGGGAATGGATGGGTGCAGGGCTTAAGCAATAGGCAAGCAACTTCACTGTTCTGTGCCTCAGTTTCCTCATCTATAAAATGAGGAGGTTGCATGGCTTGTAAGGTTTCTTTCAGTCCTATGTCTACGATCCTCTGAATGAGGTAAGAAATGAATGCAATGATGAAAAAAGACAAACGATTGAATAAACTTAGTGAGTTAGTAAATAAATCCATGAAAAAGAGGGAATTCTTTGCCTAGGAGGCGTTGATTGAATTGAGTCATTTTGTGAGAGAATGACCAAATGAGTGGATGAATGAATGAATGAATGACTGAATGAATGAATGAATGAACGACCAAATCAAGGAATGAATGACTGAATGAATGAACAACCAAATGAATGAATGACTGAATGACCAAATCAAGGAATGAATGAATGAACGACCAAATGAATGAATGAATGAACGACCAAATCAAGGAATGAATGAATGAACGACCAAATCAGGGAATGAATGAATGAATGAATGACTGAATGAATGAATGAATGAACGACCAAATCAAGGAATGAATGACTGAATGAATGAACAACCAAATGAACGAATGAATGAACGACCAAATCAAGGAATGAATGACTGAATGAATGAACAACCAAATGAATGAATGAATGAACGACCAAATCAAGGAATGAATGAATGAACGACCAAATCAAGGAATGAATGAATGAACGACCAAATGAATGAATGAGTGAATGAATCTGCCAGATGCCTGATCCTACTCCCTACTTTGATTTCCCCAGTCTGGGAGCCCAGAGTTAAGGGATGCCCTGCCCCTCTTGCACCATATGGGAGGCCCAGCGGAGGGTCCCAAGCCCTGCTGATGTCTGGGGTCACTACCAATTGGTCATGTCCACTGATATCATCCCCATCCTTCTTCCCAAGCAGTTCTGTACTAGGTCAGCTGGAAATGGTCCATAATAGGTTCTTAATAAATGCTTCTTGACCTTACTTTCTAAGTTCCAAAATGTCCAGGAAGGACTGAAGACAAAGGTCTCTCAGAAACCTCTAGGACCCTGGGCAGTGGGAGTGGACAGAGTACTTTGGAGTATGCTTTTGACAGCATGGCATTGCCTCTGGTGACAGAGAACTCATCACCTACAGAAATATCCCATAAGATATTCATTGTTGGGCATCTTTTTACCTTGTGCTGAAATCTGCCTCTCCCTCCCCTGTTCCACCACTGTTCGTAGTTTTGTCCTCTGCAACAAAGAAGACCAAGGGCAATCCTTCCTTAACATGCCACCCCTCCGAATTCTTGAAGGTAGCCATCAACCCCGAGGCTTCTGTTCTCTATGCCTTCCCTTCACCTCCTTCTCAGTGAGCCTTGAAGTCTCTTGCTAGTTCTAAATCCTTTAAGTAGGAGCCCAGAGATAATTAGGTCCATTTTGCAAAGGAGAAGGCTGAGGGAAAGGAGCTTCCTCAATGTCTCTTCATTAATACCGGAGTCCAGATTTCACAGTAGGGCTGCTGAATCCAAGGGCAGCACTCCTTTGATGGCCCTGGGCCCCCACCACACCCAGGAGCAGAGCACTGGGGACAGAATGGGAGTAAAGCCATGGGCATGGCCCCCCAGCTTCCAAGACCAGTCCCTTGGAATGTGAATCCTCCACAAGATTCCCAGAAGAGAATCTTTGAGCCACAGTTCAGGGATGCAGTCGGTGACTTCTCTGGGCCTGGAGAAAGGCTATGCCTCACTTGGGCAGGACCTCTCCCTGGGAATGCATGGGAGAATGACCAGCAGTCCCAGCCCCAGCTGCATCTGCTCACTTAGCCTTAGACACTTGACTTCTCTCTCCTCACCCTCGCACTCTGAGGCACCAGGGCCGGGGCCTGGGTGATGCCATGGGCAATGCTGTGGATTGTATTCCAAAATCAGTGCTCAACCAGAGACTCGAAGGGCCCTCTCAGCTCCATAACCCAGAGATTGGTCAATAATTGGCTATGGGCTTCTTCTCTATGGGGAGGGGGGGCAAGAAGGGGTTGGGTTCCATGGTCTCCAGAGGAGGTGGATGTGCCAACGTAGAGCAAGCTTGGGACCCAGAGCCACAGGACTGACTCCAGAATCCCAGCATTCACTCACCCCTACATGACATTGGGTGGGCTCCTTCCTCCCTCTGAGCTTCGTTTCCCTCCTCTGTGAAATGGGAAGCTAGCCTCAGATGCCTCTGGGGTCCTTTTGAGCACTAGCTCTTAGGAGCCCTACCTTTCCAGGAGATGCTTCCTGAGCAGAAATTGTCCCTCTGGGAGAGCTCAGCCTCTCCTTGGAGACTCCAGGGATGGGGAGCTTACTCCATATCAAGACACGTGTACCATCTCTGGAAACCTGAGTTAGACTGCTTTCTTCTGTCAAGTCCGAATCTGTCCAGCGGTTTTTCCCCAAGGCAATCAGTTCTCCTTTATGCAGGTACCAGACCAGGGGTGAGCTCACTCGGTTGTGAGATCCTCTTTGATTTGTGAGGGATGAGTGACCAGCAACTGAATGAGTCTGAGTCCGTTCCTCTGAGTTTTCCCTTTTCCAAGTCTCTGTCAGGCTTCTCCTCCCTGCCTTACACCCCAGTGACTGGGCAGCCCCTGAAGGTAGCCTGGCATACAGTGCCAACAATGCCAGCCCTTCAACCTTGAATGAGTCACCTGCCCTCACAGGGCTTCTTTCTTCTCATCTGTAAAATGGAGCTAGTGGACCCTACCATGTCCCTCCCCCAGAGGAGCCAAGGGGGTCCCATACAATGAGGGTATTGTCTCAGAGCCAGCCCTTGGAAAAACAATGTGGAACAGAGAAGGCTGTGGTGGGGATGCTGGGCCACTCTCTTTGGGACTTGGCCTTCCCTCCCACTTACCCCCTCCCCTAGCTCCGGCTGCTCCCCAGAAAGGGCCTGCCTCAGCTGGGTCAGGTTCTCTCTCCCAGGAGGATTTAAATGTTAAGGCGGAGCTGTCATTGGGGAAGGAAAGCCTTGATCACCTGGGAAAAGGCCTGTGAGAGCAGATGGGGGAGGGGGAGAGATCGAGCAGCCAAGCCCTGGGTCCAGGGCAGGGAGGGAGGGGAAGGAAGCGACTAACCACCCCCTAACCTCAGCCCAGTCCTGAGCCTCCATGGCCCTCTCTGTATATGCGAATGATTCACAAAGGTCCACCTAGCATTCAAATCCTGGGCTCCAGCTTGGACATCCTGTGTTTTTGTCTGGACCCCTTATGGATTGTCTCCCCTGTTTGAATGTGAAGTCCTTAAGAGTAGAGACCATCCTGCTTGCCTGCTTTTGTCTCCCTGGTGTTTAGTGCCTTGCCTGACACATAGTGAGCACTTAATATACTTTTGCTTTCTTTCCCTTCCTTCCTTCCTTCCTTCTTTCTTTTTCTTTCTTTCTTTCTATCTTTCTTTCTTTCTTTCTTTCTTTCTTTCTTTCTTTCTTTCTTTCTTTCTTTCTTTCTTTCTTTCCATTCATCTAGCTATGCTCCAATACCCCTCTCTGACTCTACCATTCTCTGTTTTAAGGTCAATCTCAGTTCTGACATTTTGTGTTCTAAGGCCCCAACGAGCTTTGACATTCTATGTTCTATGTTCCAGGTCCCAGACCACTCTCAGAGTCAGATCCTCCACTATTAGTGATCCTGGGAGAGTTGAGGGGCACCTTCTCAACATCCCTCATGTAGCTGTCTCGTCTGTCTCTGTCTGAGACCAAGCTGCCTTGGCCAGGCTGCAGTGACAGGAGTCATCAGCCAAGAGGCACTGGCCCCTGGCGGGAGAGCAGGGCTGGGCAGAGAGCAATGGGGCTCCCTGCTTCTCCCACATACCAGGCATTTTTCCCGGTAACTGATCACTCCTGTTCACAGTATCACTTAAGGGGCCCAACCATCCCCAATCCCCAGGGCCAGGAGCTGTTCTGCCAAGGTATTAGATGGTTTGGGTTTCAGCCTTGGTGCAGGGCACAGCCTGGAGAGAGGGATGAGACAGAGGCTGGTTTGCTTTGTGTTTGGTCTTCCCTACCCCCCACCCCTTGGTCAGGGCAAGGGAGCAATCCCTCAGTTCTCAGGGAGGGGCCTCGAATTTTCCATTTGCTTCTCCTCCCCTTCCACCTGTTTCGTTCTCCATCCATTCCTTTTCCCAAGGCTAGAAAGTCCCCCGAGGGCATTCTTTAGGCTCCTGGTGGATGAACGGGAAAGCTTGATGGATCCAACTGGGATATTTAGAGAGGTCTAGGTGAGCAAGGGAAGGTGTTATTTGGAACCCCATTAGACTGGGATGAGGTATAGCTGGAGGAGGGTCCTAGAGAACAGCTCCCTCAGTGTTGTTCTTAATTTGTCCTTAGAGAAATAGTCTTCCTTCTCATACATTTGCAGAAACTGATGTCCAGAATGGGGAAGAGATTGGTGCAAAGCAACTAGAGAAGAACAGCCAAGCCAGACTGGAGACCTATGGCCTCCGGCTCCAAGGCAGCCGCTAGGAGAAGGAAAGTGCCTTCCCTTGGGTCAATGAACGATTCCCTGGGGCCCAGAATGGGGGGCTGCTGGGAGGGGCCTCGGAGAGCTCCAGAGTCCTTTCTGGCAAACTCGGCAACTCGTCTGCATCAGGTTTTTTTGTGCGTCCCTATCTATCCTTTATGGAAAATGAGGGATGAACAACAGCATGCCTGCCTTCTTCCCAGCCCTGAGCAGGAATGATCACCTCCCTTTACAGAAGAAAACAAGGTGGAGCAGCTCAGCTAGTCCCAGACTCGCAGCCTACAGCTGGTCACCATCATGAAGAGCACGTCATTAGTCAAACAACAAATTAAACAGCTGCTGTGTTTGGCCCAAAGAACTAGGGTTATAAAAACCTCAGTGACACATTCAGACAAAGGTCTCACCACCTGTATTGAGCTCTCTCAAGCTGCTCTTCTCCAGCAAAGGACTCAGCATGGGAGAGATTCTCCACGAATGTGTGTTGAACTACTTGGCTGACTCTAGCTGGGGAGACCAGTGGGCACAGGAGGGGCCAGAGGGAGGGAGCACACCCTTGGAAACATAGGCCATTAGACTTGAGTTTGAAGGCTGCTTCAGACAGTTTACTAGACCTGGATAAGGGAACTCATGTCTCTGAACCTTGGTTACTGAATCTGTAAAATGAGGGTGCCAAGGGCACCTTCTTCCAGGACTGGTGGCAAAGTCCAAAACAATAATAACACCTGTAACTTGCCAGAGGAATGTGAACGATCATTCTTGGTGTTGTTTGTTGTTACTGCCAATGAGAGAGCCAGGAGAGACCTTGGAGTGTAGGATGTAACTGCCAAAACAGATCTGGATTCTTGGGCTGGCCTCAAGCTATCAGTTAGTCTGTCTGTAAGCATTTATTAAGCACCTACTATGTGCCAGGCCCTGGGCATGAAAGGCGAGAGAGGGTCCTGCCCTCCAGGTGCTCCCAGTCTGATGGGGAAGCCACTCTGTCTGCATAGAAAAATCCCAGATGAATGAGAGGAGCCCTGATCCCCTTGGAGCTCACAGAACCCCATCAAAAATCCAAGGACCCCAAGGACTCCCAAGCACCACTGAACCACAGAAGGCTCCAGTATCTCCCTTCCCATGTTGCTTCCCCATTCTGGGGGGATGAGGAGGGCCCACGGATGCTCAGGGCCTGTACTTGCTGGTGACAAGTTCCAACAGGCCCTACCAAGCTGGATGGGCTCCAAATGTGAGTCTGACCACGAGCAGCTGCCTGTCAGTGGTCCAAGGAGCAGCCAACCCAAGTTCAGAAGCTTGGCACCAAAGGGCCCTTCTTGGGCCCTGGGGAGTGGACGAGGAACCTGATGGATCTGTAGAAGACAAGAATCCTCCCCCAAACCCACTCTAAGGAGGAATGTTGGAGCAGGAAAAGGGACTCCAGAGACCACAAGATCCAATGCCTTCAGGTAACCTGCTCAAAGCCACACAAGGAGTCAGGGATGCCCTAGGATTTGAGTCCAGGTCCTCTGAGGCCAAGCCTAGTGCTCTGCCTACTGAATCACATTGCCTCCTGAAGACCATAGCAACAGATCTCCAGAGAACTCCCCTTACACAGCCCAGAACCTCAGAATCCCCCAGTATCTCCCCCAGCCACAGGATGTCCTGGAACCCTGGAATCTTCCTGAGTCACACAGCCCTTCCCTCATTATTATTAGTTTTATTTTTAACCAAAGGACATGCTGGGCCACATGGGCTAGAGAAATAGGTGGGTCAATCTCCAGATGTGTGAAGGGCCTACACCCTCCAAAAGGCACTGGAATATTTTTAGATCCAGATGCAAATCCACTGGCAACCCCCCCCTGCCCCTGTTATTTTGGCATCTGGATGCCCTGAAACCAATCCCTGCAATTGTCCTCGCCACCAACTTCTGGCAGTGGGGACACAGCCAAGGGAGAGACCTCAAATGGAGAAGGGGAAAGAGCCAGTAGGGTGGGTAGTGCTTGCTCCAAGCCTGGGCCCCAGTGATCCTCCCAGCTCAAAAAGTTCTGGGTCAGGAGGTTCCTTCCAGGACCCTCAAACATCCTGTGCTCTCTGTTCTAAAGTTCATCCTGGCTTTAACATGACATTCTCTATGTTCTGAGGCCCCTTCCAGCTCTGACATTCCTTGTTCTCAGGCCCCTCCCAGCTCTGCCATCCCCTGTTCTAATCTCCCTCCCAGCTCTGACCTTTCCTGTACTAAGCTCCTTACCAGCTCTGACTTTCCCTGTTTTAATACCATTCCCAGCTCTGCCATCCTCTGTTCTAATCTCCCTCCCAGCTCTGACCTTTCCTATTCTAAGCTCCCTCCCAGCTCTGACCTTTCCTGTACTAAGCTCCCTGCCAGATCTGACCTTCCCTGTTCTAAGCTCCCTCCCAGCTCTGACCTTACCTGTTCTAAGCTTCTTCCCAGCTCTGACATTCCCTGTTCTAAAGCCCTCCTCCTTCTCAACTCTGACCTTCCCTTTTCTAAGTTCCCTCCCAGCTCTGCCATCCCCTGTTCTAAGTTCCCTCCCAGCTCTGTCATTCTGTGTCTGATATAAGGCCCATCTCCAAAAGTTCATTCATCTGCTGTCTTAGTTTCTTCACCCATAAAATGAAGAGAATTCTTTCCCTGTCTTCCTCCCAGTACCATAGTAAGGGTCCATTCAGAGAAGAATTGGGAAAGTACATAAAGGAAAATTCCCCAGGGCCCTTGAGAAGGATTCTGCAGAGAGCTGCTGGTCGGCCTCATCTACACATCACAAAGGAGCAGCCTTCTTGCTGGGCCTGCTGCTGCCTTCAGCTCTCTGCAGTGATGCCCAGTATTACATGCATCAGCAGAATGTGCCAGGTCTGCAAGGTCTCTGCAGAAGTGATCCTGAGGCTATGCCCTGAACCCAGGCTGCCCCCCTCCCATGGTGCTTGTCACTACTGCATGCATCTGCCCCTTCAGACCTACAGTCTCCTCTGGGAGGATGAGGGACAAACAGCAACTCAGACATGTAACGTCAAGCTGAGTGAGACCCTCCTATCACCTGTAAATATAAGGCTGCCAGAGAAAGGGAGATTACAGCACCTAGGCCCTGCCCTCAGAGAGCTCACAGCCTTGTAGAGAGACATTTGTGGCTGTGCCATGATGTAAGGTCTATGAACAAGACTGTAAGAAATGGAATGGGAGTGTCTGGGAATTCCTGGCATGGAAACTCTTTCTGCCAATGTAAGTGGGCACCCGGTCTCCAACATTTAGTCCTAAGGAAGTTCCTGGGGACCCTGAGAGGATAGATCAATGATCTGGTCATGATCATACAGCCAATCTTCTGGTTAGAAAGGACACTTGTTGAGAGCAGCGCGATCTAGAGGAAAGAGTCCCAGCCAAGGAGTCAGAGGATCTGGGTTCAGATGCTGCCTCTGACTCTGACTATCTCTGATACTTTGGGAACCTCCCCGAGCTCAGTCTCCCCATTTGTTAAATTACAAGTTTGGACAAGGCAGCCTCTGCAGCCCCTTGCAGCTGTAGAGCTCACTTTTGTCTCTGCATCCCCAGAATTTCACAGTGGGCCTCCCACATGCTCACTAAGCCTCCGTAAATCCGATGGGCCGAATGACTTCTGACTCCATCACTCTACCGACCACTGGTTACAACCATGCATATGCACTTCCCAACACTTGAGGGAATGCAGAGGGCCCTGAGGGCTCTTGAAGGCTGTGCTGGCAAGGGATGGGAAGCTGAGCCAGGTGCCCCCAGGGCAGAAAGAAGCACTAGACCGTGGGAGTGGGGGCCAAGAGTTCACCTGGCTTGTTGCACATGGAAGGGGTCATCCAGGGGTGAGCTACATTGATCAAGGATTGTTCAACCCCTCTTGAAAACCCTTCAATGAATCCTAATGGGGCTGACACTGCTGTCAGTGAAGGGAGAGCTCAGACCCCTTAGCTCACAGATGCTTGGGGGACTGAAGCAGTCTTATCAGGAGCCCAGTGACCCTGGCCCAGCTCCCAGGGAAGATGGCGGCAGGCGACAAATCCAGCCTTGGTACATCCCACTGAGCACCAGGTGGCCCTCGGGCAGGTAGAGGTGGAGGATTGGAAGACCCTTTAATCTGAGTCCCCCAAAGCAGTCAGCCAGGAGTAGTGGCCATTGAGCATCCAGGAGTGGAAGCTGCCTACAGGACAGGATTAAGAGGTCAGACAGAGGTTCAGGCTTTCCAGGGGTCCATGGATGCTCATCCTCGAGCTAAGCTGCTGCACAGACAGGGCGGACAGTAACTCCTTCCAATCTCAGGGTCAGCCTAAACCCAGACCCTTGTCCAGAGAAGGTAGGAGGGAACCCCGTCTTCTCTTCATCCTTGTCATGCCCCTACCAGGGCAGCCCAAGGGCCCAGATGGGCTCACCTCCAGCCCTGTCCTGGGCCTTTCTCGCTCTTTACTGCTTGTACATTTCCCCCTCCCTGGCTGCCTGGAGTAAACTATGTGAAGAATGCTATAATCTGCCGCCCCGTCCGGCTGGCCGAGGCAGGGGAGGGCGGACAGTGGGCCCGATCATTCAGGAAGTAGCTTCACAAACACACTGGAGTGGGCCCTGTGCCCAGTGCCCAGGCCCAGGAGGCCGGGGCCAATCAGGCCTTCCTGGCACAGCCTGGAGCCAGCCTGAGGCCCTTCACAAACAGTGCACTCACCAGCAAGGGCCTCCCCCACATTGCCTGCATCCAGCTGGCTTACCCTGCATCGCACAGGAAGCCGAGCCAAGACGCCGGTGCCGACAACAAGGAGAATGCCCGCAGATCCCCAGTGAAGGATCCAACGCCCTTCACTGAGGCACCTGCAAGCTTGCAAAACCCTTTATCCACATTGAGCCTCAGTCACTGGGAGGGACGACAGCTATCCTTAGCCTCATGGACATCTGAGGAGACAGGCCCAGGGAAGGCAGGCAATTACCAGACCCTGTTCTGGAGCTAGAAGTGACCCCAGAAACCCCAGAGCCCAACCTATCTGTGTGACATCTGAGGAGACTGAGGCCCATGGAAGGCAGGCAATTACAGGACCCTGGTCTGGAGCTAGAAGTGATCCCAGAAACCACAGAGCCCAACCTATCTGTGTGACATCTGAGGAGACTGAGGCCCAGGGAAGGCAGGCAATTACAGGACCCTGGTCTGGAGCTAGAAGTGACCCCAGAAACCCCAGAGCCCAACCTATCTGTGTGACATCTGAGGAGACTGAGGCCCAGAGAGGGCAGGCAATTACAGGACCCTGGTCTGGAGCTAGAAGTGACCCCAGAAACCACAGAGCCCAACTCATCCATGTGACATCAGAGGAGACTGAGGCCCAGGGAAGACACACATGGCTAGTGAGTATCCGAGACAGGGAATCTCCAGAACCAGAGATCCAGCTTCTCCCATGGAGCCATTCATGACTACCCTGTCTCTTTTGGATGGCATGCACATCTGGAGTCAGCTAGGATTTGAACCTGGGCCTGTGTGACTCAGACCCTCTCTCCACTGAGGCAGCAAGGCCAGGCTTGACTATCCCCAGTGATCATGGCCTTAAACCAGAAGCTACACAGCGTCCAGGTCAAGTCCCCAAACTCAGGAAAGTCCTACCAAGATGGAAGGGCCCTGAGTAAGGGATGGGGCATGTTCTGGGAAAAGCACAAAATCCCACCAGTTAATGCAAGAGGCTTTGGGCCTCTTTTCCCTCACTGGGCCTCAGTTTCCACACCTGTCAGATGAGGGAATAGACTGGATGGCCTCTGAGCTCCTTCCCAGTTTCAGAGCTCTGACCCTCCACAAAGGAGCCCCAGGCAATCGGTCTATCATTATCAGCATTTCCTGAGAGATTCTCCAGAGGAGATGGCCTCCTGCTCAGGAAGGAGAGGGACCAGCTACTCTCCCTGGTCCCTTCCAGCTCAGATCATACAGCCTGGGGGGCGGGAGGGTGGACAGAGGTCTCACCAGACACCCTCCCCTGTCCTGCCCTGCCTATCCCACCCCGGTGGCCTAGAGAACTCCAGATCTTCTTAATTTCTTCTGATATTCTAGGTCAGTACCCAATGCCTCATTGTTTCCTGGTCTCCAGTGTTCTCAGGGAAAAGAGCACAGTGTACATGGCCAGCAGCAGAGAGCAATCCAGTACTGGTGGTTTTCCTCTGCTGGCTCATCAGTCAGTCAACTAGAATTTCCTAAGTGCCTACTATGTGCCAAGCTTCTGTGCTAATCAAGCAGCCCACCCCAGCTCAGACTCCCAGGCCCAGCTAGCTGTAGGGCAGGGCCGCTGCACACTGCCAGCAGACCAGCCCAGGGACCCTTCTGTCCAGCCAGGAACACAGCCTGAACACAGCCACTGCTGGTCAAAAGGGATCCTAGAACCTTAGAACTAGAGTGGGGGAGTCTCAGGGACCATATGATCCAACTCCCTCATTTTACAATTGTGGAAACTGAGGCTCAGACAGTTTCATTTATCCAGGGTCCCAATGTTAATAAGGAAATGGCTGAGGCAGGACATGAACCCAAGTCTTTCTGACTCCAAGTCCAGCACTGTTCACTAAACCATTCTGTGTCTCAAATGGGCAGTGAGCCTGCTGTAATAAGAAATCATTCTATTTTTCTGTCTTTTTGTTCTTGCTTTTGTGGCATATGTGCTTTATTGTTTGCTTGGAGCCTGAGCCTCCCTATATTGCCCAAGCTGGAGGTGTGCCAGTTGCTCGGGGGCTCAAACCCACTGCTGACTGACCTGGCAGTTTGCTTCAGCCCCCATGCCCACCAACATCCTGGTGGTAGACAGTGTGGATGCCTGACCCGCTTCAGCCCTACTGCAGTTCAGCAGACAGATCCCCAAGCTGCAGCCTTTCCAGTAGCCAAGATGCCAGGCAACTGCCACCACTTCTGTCAACTTCTCTCATCGTGGGGGTCAGGGGGAAATTGCCTCCATTGTATGGGGGGTGTAGTGTTGATAAAATGACCTCTGAAAGGATTCCTTCAGTCTTTAAGTCTCGAATCCTACATTTGCTGTGAACTGGCCCTGGGATGGCCACAGAAGGTTTCTTGAGGGAGTGGAAAGAGGACACTCTAAGTGGCAGGGGCATCACAAGCCAAAGCTGTGAGGTGGGACTCAAGGAGATACTCACTACATTGAATCAGTGACTTTTCAAATGGTATCAGAGGTGAAGCACACACAGCCTCTGCCAAGCAAATGTGGGCTGGGGAACTGTCTGCCAAGCTGCCTATTTCCTTTAACACTTACCTAAGGACCATGTGGATGTAGGTGGTGATGAACACTATGCAGGGGAGGCAGGAAGAGGGGTGGCTAAGAGATGGAGAGAGGAAACAGACCCTTAGAACTGGGCCTTAGAGATAGAGCCTGCCTAGAACATCCTGTGTGAGTGGTAAAAGGAAACTCAGAGCACAGCTGCTGCTATTCCTGCCCTTAGCCCAGCCACCCATCTTCCCTATAGCTTTCACAGGCAAGGATCAGCATGGCATAAGTGGAAAGAGCCCAGGAACGAAATGGATGTGGCCTAGCCTGGCTCTGGGCAAGGGACTTGCCCTGTCCAGACCTTTATTTCCTCATGTGTTAATAGAGACAGTGGGATCCAATGAGCTCGGTCCACCTTGAAAATATTGATTTCATTGAGTTCTTCCATCTTGTTCCCCAGCCCTTTGCATGTATTCCAATCTTGCCCTTCTTTTCAGTACCAGGTCTAGTACTACCTACTCCCCTGAGGAAGTTCTCCTTGACAGCTCAAGCCCATACCTCCCAACAGGGCTTAAATGTCAGCTCCACACAGTGTAAACAATACTTAGTGCTGTCTCTTACATGGTTCACTGATGGCCACATCTCTTTGCCATCTTGAAAAGATGCTCTTGAAAGCAGGGGCCACTGGCTTTCTCTTTTCTGTCCCCCTTAGCACCCAGCACTGCTTGGGCACACTGAGAATACTGAGTATGCAGAATTCAAAGGCACAGAACAGAAGAAAATGGAACAGAATGTTTCAGGACAGAATGGAATGCAACAAAATGGGATCGAATGGGACAGAATAAGAATGAATATACTGTAACAGAGGCGAGCAGGATACGATGTTACAGGATGACACAGAGTGGAATGGACCAGAAGAGTATGGAATCCAGTGGAATGGAACAACATGGAATGGAATGGGAGACAATGGAGTGGAACAACATTGGACCAAATGGAACCAAACAGAATGCCATACAGTGTAACAGAACAACACAGAACCAATCAAATGAAGCGTAATAGGATGGGATACAGTGTAACAGACTGACATGGAACAGAACAGAATGGAAGATAATAGAATACAATGTAATGGAACAGAAGATAATGGAATCCAATGTTACAGAACACCATGGAGTGGAATGGATGGAAGATGATGGAATGGAAGGCAACAGACTGACATGAATAGAACAGAAAGTAATAGAATGAATACCATGTAAAAGACCATCATTGAAGAGAATGGAACACAACGTAATAGAACGAGATGGGATGGAATGGAATAAAGTGGGATACAATGTAACAGAATGACATGGAATGAAATAAACCAGAAGAGAATGGAACACAATATAACAGAACACCATGGAAGGGAATGGAACTTAATAGAATGGGATATAGTGTGATGGAACGACACGGAAGAGAACAGAATGATATATTATGGAATGGAATGATCCAGAACAGAATGGGACAGAAGAGAATGAAATTGACAGAATCTAATGAAATCTGTTGGGGATGGAAGGAAATGACTGCTGATTGCAGAATCCTCCAGTCTCCAGTCTGAGTTGGAAGGGCCCTCAGAGGTTGTCTAGTGAGTCCAATCTATCCCTGAACAAGAAGACCCTTCATCACAGCCACATCACAATAACATCTGACATTTCTACAGAATTTTAAACTTTGCAAAGGTCTTTCCACACATTGCCTTATTTGCAAATGACATTCTGTGCAGTAAGAGCTGCCAGTACAATTTTCTCCATTTTAAAGATGGGAAAACTGAGTCTCTGTAAGGTCTAGTGACTTGCCCAAGGTCACACAGTTCAAAAATGTCAGAGGTGGGATTTGCATCTGGGCCTCCCTGACCCCAGACCCAGCACTATGACCATAAGGTTTCACTACTACTCTGTGACTTTTGCTTGAGAACTCAAGTGATCCCCAGTAGCCCATTCCATTTATGGAATGCTTCTATTATTAGGGAGGGTTCTGTTGAGCACAAGCCTGAATTCACTGCTCTTTGCTACAGGTCCTGCCCTCAGAGGCCGAGCAGAACAAATGACCTTTATCCCACTGGTGACACTGACAGTCTGAAACTCAGGTAGCAGCTCTCTAAGCATTCTATGAACACAGTTAAAAGAGTTCAAAAGGGTGACCTTCCACTTCAGAATAACTTGACCTCTTGCCTCAACATTGTACCCCTCTCCATCTCTATGTTGCTGCTACCAGGGGAACATCTACCACTGGGGATTCAGGCAAGCTCTCCTCTGGGATTCAGTCATGGAAATCATTTTGAGGCCCACAGGCATATTTGCACATGAAAATTACATGCAAATCTCTCATTCCATACAAACCATGAAATCAGAAGATGTCAGAGATAATAGAACAAAGAATGTCAGGGTTGGGAGAGACCTTAGAACCTGAAATGTGAGAGCGGGGGAGGGGGGCTCAGAAGAGAGAACATGGAACACTCATCCTCCATTCTTCCCCTTTATTCACTTCCCATTTCCAGCCTGTTACCAAGTCTTGTCGATTCTGCTTCCTCGACACCTCTTACACATTTCCTCTTCTCTCCACAGATATGATCAGCATCCTAGATTAAACCCTCATCATCGCTTCTCTCCTTGGCTATTGCAGTATTGATCTACCCGTTCCACTCTCTTCTTTCATCCTCCACATAGTTGACATACATCTTTCTAACGTAAGGATCTGATCATGTCACCCTCTGACTCAGGAAGCCTTAATGTATCCCTCTTACCTCTCCCTTTATCATTTAAAGCCCTCCATATTCTGGCCCTATCCTACCTTTCCAGACTTATCTCATCTGGCCCCTTGCTCACTCATGCCCTTTTCCACCAAACTGGCCCACTTTCTGTCACACACATGAGGCGTTTCACATTCTGTCTCTCTGTATAGGCCATCAGCCAGCCATGGTCTAGAAGGCTCTTCTTCCTTACCTCAGCCTCTTAGAAGGTTCTGTTTGAGTGCTATCCCATACCTGAGGCCTTTCCTCACACCCCCAGAAGCTTATGCTTCTGATTTACATCTGCCAGATGTCCCCAGGAGAATATAACTTCTTGAGAGCAGGGGCTACTGTGGTTCTTTGTATTCCTAGGGCCTAGAAAAGTCCCTAGCACCTGGGAAATGATTATTAAATGCTCTCTCCCCTCCCCACTGAATAAATTGACTTGAAATATTCAGAGCTAGAAGAGACCTCTAAGATTATCTAATCTACCTCATCATTTTATAGATGGGGAAACTGAGGCCAAGAGAGGAGAAGAAGTTTACCTCAGGCACACAGGTTGGTAGGTACAGAAGCTGGGTTTAACCCAGGTCACCTGATTTCCTGGTCTAGGCTCTGACCACCACAGCACCACTATCCCCAAACCTGAGCGTTTCTGTGAAGGCATCACCTTCCCTCCCATTTGGCCCCAGCCCCCACATTTTTGGCAGACATGTGGGTGAGTCTGAGGGACTGAGTCGGGGATACTGGGCTGGCATGGCTCCAAGCCCCTGGGCAGGTGGAATCTGTCCTGCTTGGGGCTGGGCTGCCTGGTGGGTGGGTGGCTGGCTGGCAGCAAAGGCTGGCCCTGGACCAGGTAAGCCTGGGGCCACAGAGCCCGGAGGATGATCTGTGATTGCCTCACCAATAGCTGGGGGAAGTAATGGTGTATGATAGAATCAGAACCTGAGAAGGTTTTAATCAGTGCATTTCATGAATCAAATGGAATTAGATGAACTTGAATAGTAAGCAATGTAAAGTCTTAGGACAGATTCAGAAAATCAATCTTCCACGTACAAGCTAGGGGCTAAGTAGCTCAACTACGACGACATGAAGAAGATCTGGGGCATTTTTTGGGGGACCACATGCTCAGTAGACGTGTGCTCTGACCGAGAAAGCCAAGAAAGTAGAAACTACAATCTCAGGCCACCCTGCAAAGAGGCAGAGGGCCCAAGACTAGGGAGAAGGCACCACCATCCCCTGCCTGGTGCTGACTCCACCTAAAACATTGTTTGGGGCACCCCAGCTCTGGAAGCACATCGACAAACTGGAGCGTGTCCAGATGAATCTGATCAGGGTGGGGAGAGGCCTGGATGCTTAAAGTGGTCCGAGGACCTGGTGAGATTTCATCACAAGCAGGGGAGACTAAGGCAGGGGCTGGGGGAGGGGGAGGGGGAAAGCTGTGTTCAACCCTAGATTACAAGGGAAATTATAATGTTTCAAGCTTAAAGAGATCTCCAAGTCTGTCTAGGGGTGCGGGTCCTCAAAGCCTCAGGGTCCCCATCCCTGGCTCTAGTTCAGCCTCTTCCCACCCTCTGTATCCATGTCCTCAGCAGCACCCTCTTCAACCTGGAGATGCCGCTGCCCCAGGCCCCCTCTCCTGATTGGCCAACTGCCCCAAGGCCCCTTCTCCTGATTGGCCAGGCTCCAGCCCAGAGCATCACTTCAGGAGGGGCGTGTTACCTTCCCTCCAGCTCCACCCACTCCCCAGACTCACCCGAGTCTCTCTAGCTGTTCCATCTACCCCCATTAGAATGGAAACTCCCTGAGGCCAGGGACTGTCTTGATTTTTGCTTGTCTCTGTATTTCCAGTGCTCAGCCCAGGGCCCGGAATGTAACAAATGCTTCATTAATGTGCTTAGGGTCACACAGGTACTAACTGTGAAATGGGGGGAGGGGCGCTGATTTAGCTTGACTCAACTGGTAGCAAGCTCCTCAGACTGACGCCTCAGTGAGCAGTGAACTGCCCACCCTTGAACCCTCTGCTCAGAAAAGAGATGGTGGCGAGGCTGAGGAGGGGCTTCCTTGCTGGGGAAGGGATTTGTAATAGATGAGGTCTATGTCTTTGCTTCAAATCCACAAGACCCGGGACCAGAGTCAGGAGCCCTGGATCTTTTCCTGCCTCTGCCATATCCTGGCTGGGTGACCGTGAATCGGTCATTCTCTCTCTGGGGCTCAGTTTCCTGTTGGGTGAGATGGCCTCTGAAAGCCCTTCCAGCTCCCCATGTTCCAGAATCCCGAGAGCTGATCATGCTCAAGCCAGTTCGGTGGGGGCCTGTGTGCATCTGCTTGTGGAGAGGAGAGAAAGCAGCCGGCCCTGAGGGCTTCTGACACATGGTAATTACTATATTTGAGCGTCTTCATATAGTTTGTGGTCTGTTCTGTGCTTGTTGGCCAGTGTTGGTGGGCAGACAAGCCACGGCCTCCTCGGCAGGCTGGGCAGAGGCACACTGGACACTACCACCCTCGAGTGGACATGAGACCATAGAGGAGCCCCTTATCCCAGGGAGGCCTTTGGGACCAGTGCCAGATTCACCTGATTTCGGTTTGGATGGGGAATCCAGGTGGGTAGATAAGGAAGGAGCCAAGGATAGAGTCTATCTATGTATTTGACCCCATTTCTCATGTTGTCCATGCGTGAGGAGGAGGAGTATGACCTAGACCAGGGCTGTCCAAAATTCGGCCTACCGGTGGCATGCAATTTTATGCAGCCACCTGTGGGTTTTAATTTTCACGAGCCAAAAAATAAAATAATAATTTGCATGGAATGCGTATGCGATTTTTTAGTTCTACCACTAATAACCAATCTCGTCCACATTACTATTGCGGATGGAACATATCAGTGGAATTTTCAATCGCTCTGCGGGATGCATTCTGTCTGTGCGATGCGTTCTGTCTGTGCGATGCAGACCAGTCAGTACGCACCTACCTTCACACTGCTGTTTCGTCACTTGGTTGTTCCGTGTTTGCTTTCGCGCTTCGTGCCTTCGCCTGTCGTATTGATGACGCGCATTCCCCCACTTTCTATTAGTGTACTGTATTTTTTATTCTGGGTGCGGCCCTCGAATAATTACTTCTTTTTAACTCGGCCCTAAGATAACCTAAGGTTGGACAGCCTTGACCTAGATCATAGCTCAGGCGGGTTTGGAATGAGTTGGGTGGGTAGACCCAAAAAGCAAGCATTAATTAGTCAATGTCAATTTGGATAGAGGTCTCTAGTGGAGTGCCCTAGGGATCTGTGCTTAGCTACCTCTCTGCTGCTTAACATTTTTTATCAGTGACTAGCATGGCACCATAGGTGGAAAAGTGATCACATTGTCAGGTGCCACAAATCTGAGCTGGATGACCAACATGTTGAATGACTGAGTCAGGATCCAAAAAGATTTCAAGAATGATGGACCAGCTCTCAACTAGTGTCATCGATGGAAAGCTGGAAGAGACAGACTGGAGAGGACATCCTCCACTTTAGCAGAGGCCCAGAGAGTTGCCCAGGATGAGACAGGGCGTAAGTGGCAAAGCCTCTCTAGTAAGATGAACCCAAAGAGAGACTAATGGCAAATCCAGCACACAAGCCTGGGATGGAAAAGGAGGGGCCAGAGAGCAGTTTGTCTGAAAAAGATCAGGGGGTTTTCGAGTTCTGCAAACTGTATGGCTCAGTAGAAAGATCCAGCCACCCCAGAAGGAAATGTGCACTGAAGCTGTATTGGGAGAAGGCACTGTTAGGAACGGGAGAGCTCTCCTGCCCTCTGATGATGAGGGATCACACACGGGAGAAGTTTGGCAATGGGGAAGGGCCATTAGAAGGTCTGCCTGGGGAGGGTCTGGGCCTGGGCATATCCTCAAGTAGCTGAAGAACTCAGCTTCTTAAAAGACTGGTAGCAGCGGAGAGGGAAGTACTGGGGAAGAGGGTGGAAGGAGGAGGATTTATAAAGGCACATTCAGGAGAGTCATGTCAGAAAAACCTGCTCCCGATGAGGGCTGCCCCCCATGGAGGTGTGGGTGCCTACCTGGCAGGTGTCTTACTGAGGTAATGGGACTCCCCTTGCTCCCTGGGATCTCAAAGGGACCTCCTGACTCTGGCTCCCAGAACTTCCTCAAAGCCTTCATAAGAATGGGGCCAATATTAGCACTTGACCCTTGCGCAGGTTCTTGTGACCTCTGCCATCTCTGGTCCAAGGGTCAATAGTAAGTCTCCGATTAGATATTCAAACAAAGCAGGTATGTGTGTGCCTGCATGCATGCATGCTCGAGTGCACACGAGCACATGGATGTGTGATGGGTGGGTATGGGGTGCGTACCTGTGGGGGGTATATATCTGTATGTGAAGAAGGCATTGGATCTGATGTGTACATGGGAGTATAGGCATGTGCCTTTACACTCATGCACATGAATAAGGTTGGCACTGACTGCCGGGCATGCATGTCTCTGTGTGAACACGTATGTAAAATACAAGCTAGTGCATGTGTCCTTCCTTGCATGCCCTGGGCAATCATGTGAGGGCAAATGTGGATGCATGTGTGCTGCATGTCCTGGGCCTTTGCACACGTGTCTTCTGCTGTTCTCCAGCTTTCCAGCTCACCCCATGTGAAGGCTTTGGCATTGAGAAATTATTCAGAACACATAAAAATACTGATGGGTCACTCAACTGGAGATCAAAGAGTTTGGATAAACACAGCAGAGATAGCATCAGCCTGTAGGCAAACACATGCGGCCCTCATAGACACCCTCCTCTCTGATCCCCTCCCAGGCCAGGGCCCTCAGGGGCCAAACAGAACTCCCAGAACTTGGCCTGAACCTGGCCTGAACCTGGTCTGAGCTGCCCAAAGCAGCTTCCCTTCCCTCCCTGCTCCGGCCCCGCCCCTGCCCCTCCTCCAGGAAAGGGCCCAGGTGCCTGTCCAATGGCCCCCTATGTGCACACTCAGGCCCCATGGGGCACCCCCCTCAGCTGCCTCCCCTCCCCACCTCCTGGGACCTGGGAAATGGGGGAAGGAGAAATGGGGGGCAGCCCCCATCCCAGGCAGCAGCTCCTAAAGGTCACACCAGGAATGTGTGACATATATCCTGAATAGGACTCTCAGTCCCCTGCCCTGGGCTCCTCTATGGCTGCTCATAACCACCAACAAATCCTTCTTAAGCACTTCCCATGTGCCTCAACTGGGCCACCTCTCCGTGGTCTTTCATACATTCCTCACATAGAATCAGATTCCCAGGATGGATCACTACACCTCCCTCATAAACATAAGTCACAAAATACCCATAGCCTTTGACCCCCATGATCCCCCTGCTAGGCAGATGGGTCAGAGACAAAAAAAGGAAGGCCCTGTGGGCACTGGCACCCAAAGGAGATGCCCAGGGTTGGGGAAAAGCTGCAGACACTGGGGCTTGGGAGCAGGAGAATCTCCCTGTGCTGGAGAAACAGTAGCTCTAGTGGAACTAGAGAAGTAGGGAAAGACTCCTCCTGGTTGATGCATGGGGAAGAAAGCAGAGCCACAGAGACCACAGTGATGGAAATGGAAAGACCAGCCCCACCTCTGGCCCTCAAAGCTGGTCCCAGGGAAGAGCCCTGCAGGGGAAAGCCCTTGCATTTCTTGGTATCTGCTTTGGTGAGTGTCTAGAGATCTGGGTCCCATCCCAGGTATGGATTCTCCATGTTTGAATCTTAATATCTCTCTCTCTCTCTCTCTCTCTCTCTCTCTCTCTCTCTCTCTCTCTCTCTCTCTCACTCTCTCCCCCTCTCTCTCTGTCACTGCCTCAGTCTGGGCTTCTCTCTCTCTCACCACATCTCTTCTTCTCTGTCTCTTTCTCTTCTACCTCCTTCTGTGTTCAGTCTTGTGTCTTTTGTACATGCCAAGTTTCCTGGAAAGCCCAGGGAGGGTCCTAGGATTTCTCATCAGTCAAAAGGTAGGGCTCCAACCAACTTCTGCCAGAGGGAAGCAGAGCCCTGTGCCTCTGCCACCTGAACCAGGCCAGCCCTCCCTGGGAGCACTCGGCTGCCTGGGGGAGAACTAGCTAGGGAAACTGGCACAGAGGGAATGGCTGGGGGCCTGGATGGGCCCCCTCTCTCCCCATGCTGGGAACCTTCTCTGGGCTCCTCTCCACCTCCCCAGGTTGATCTCAGGCCACCCAAATTGGAAAGAGCTTGACACTGAGGAGACAAAGAAGCCTGGATGCTGTGGCTGGGCATGTTGGGGCCTGGAGGGTGCTGAGCCACCTGCTGGGGCTGGGGCCCAGGAGCAGCCCCTGGCTTGGCCACCAACTCCCTGGAGAAGACCTGGAGAAGTCAGGACTCCCCTGCTAGGTGGGGCCAGAGGCAAGCCACCTGGGCTCAGTTCTGGGTGGGCCCCTAACTCACCCTATGGCCTGAAGCCTGACACTGTCAAGTCTCTGGGTCTCAGTTTCCTCACCATAAAATCAGAATCATAATATTTGGACTCCCTGCCTCACAGAGTTGATGCCAATATAGGCCAATGGAAGAGAGGAGACACCAGGGGCTCTCTAATCCATTTCACTGAAAGGCTGATGACTCGTCTGCTGTGAGCAGAGGATGCACTAGACTAGCCAGTCCAGGAAGTCACAAGGGTTAGGTAAAATGCTGTTCTCTGTGCTCAGGCCCCTCCCAGTCCTGCCACCTGCTGTGCTCAGGCCTCCCTCCCAGCTCTGACATTCGATGTTCTAAGGCCTCTCCCAACTTTGACATCTCCTGTTCTCAGGCCCCTCTCATCTCTGCCATCCCCTGTTAGCAGGCTCCTCTGAGCCCTGACATGCCCTGTTCTCAGGCCCCTCCCAGCCCTGACATTCCATGTTCTAAGGCCTCTCCCAGCTTTGACATCACCTGTTCTCAGGCCCCTCCCAGCTTTCACACTCTCTCAGGGAGAGGCTGCCCCAGTCTCAGGCTGCCCAGTGGCTGAGAACAGTCTCCTGGCTCAGAAAGTGCATCTTCTTGGCACTGGCTGCCAATTCCCTTTAGGAGAACCATTTGTTTTGCCAGCTGCCAGGCCCCACCCCAGGGTTCCAGATCTGTACCTTGGGGGGTAACCTAAGACAGATCCCAGTCCTCTCTCTTCTACCCTCTCATGCCCTTCACAAACACATTTTGTTCACCCACCCATTGACCCTTACTAGCACTCACTGAATAGGAAGAAGAGGCCCCATCTGACCAGCTGTGCCCACGACAGGAAGGTTCTGCCTAGGGTCAGCCAAAATCCATCCCAACTCTTGCTGTGACTGTCCTGGTCCTCCTCTCAGTTCTTGTCACCACCAGCTTCCTCCAAGCCTTCGTTACCTCCATATAGAATCATCTCACTGCTACCCCACCCTGTCCCATCTGCTCCTCGGGTGATGGCCATATATTGGGGTGTCACTCCTCTGCTCAGAGACTGTCCATGGCTCCCTCTTGATGTGAGTAAGACTTCAGCTCCTCTGCCTGACATTCAAGGTCCCCTGACTTGTCAATCACACTTCCTATCTCCCCCAGAGTATCTTCTGGGTTCCAGGCAAACTATATAACTCTGTCCCCCAGACCAATCCTGTGTTCTCACATGTTGAAGATTTATGTCTCTAAGTCACACGCCATTGAATTCCTATATAGCCTTTATAGCCCCACTTAAAGGCCACCTCTTCCGGGAAGCCTCCCCTGATTGCTTCATTTGATAAAGCTCTCTTTCCACAGAACACATTGTTTGTGCCTCTAGCAAGCTTGGCCTGTACTCTTGGGCAGAGTTATCTTTGTTCATGAAGCAGGCAGGGAGGGGCCTGTGTCTCCTAATCTATAGTCTTCCCTGCTTCCTCCTCTTTCTGCCTGCTGAGGCCAGGCCTTTGCACAGGGCCAGCACTTAATAAATGTTCTCTGGATGAAGGAAGAAATGAATGAATTTACAGGTGCTCTGACCCTAAAGGCAATTCTTATACTGAAGATGGGAACCCGGGTGAGTGTGCTGCCCTGGGAGTTCCTGAGCCTTCCAGCCGAACGATGAGATTGAAGCGGGGAAATCTGACTTAGGAGAATTGGGGAGGCCTCCTGTCCGACCAGGGCTCCCTAGTCCTGCTAAACCAGCACCTGCCTTCTCCCCAGCCCTCGGACCGTCGAGGAGCTGCTGGTGCCAAAACTGACCTAGCCTCCTCTCCTCGTCTTTCCCAGTGAGAAGGAGGCTCCTGTTTTACCCAAAGCAAAGAGGACTTTGTCTTTGGTTCTTTGTTTGAAGCTCTTCCCCCATAGCTTCTGTTCCCCTTTGCCTTACTCGCTGTTCCAAGGGCTAGTGCAATGGGCCTGGGTTTTTCTGTGCCAAAACTCAGCTTTCAGCCATCTCTCTGTGTGCCATGTTGTTCACCCATACATTGACCAGTGGTAGGAAACCAGCATTACCTCAGATGGTGGCCTAGCTGCTTAGTCTTAGCAGATCCTCCAATCCCTAGCAGGCAAGTGCTAAGAGCCAGGCCAGAGCCAGCGGAGGCCAAGCCCAACAGGGGAGGGGGAAGGTTTAACCTTCAAAGGTCACCCACAAGTCCCACTAGATGGTTGAGTATTGTCTCCCAGGCCAGTCTGGGAAATTGGACTAACAGGTGCTTGAGGTCCCTCCCAGGCTCAGTGACTCCAAGAGGCAATGGCAGAAAGTGTCTATGATAACAGGAGCCATTCAGTTCTAATCCCAGATGCTGGGAATGTGGACAAAGGGGGTAAGGAAGCAGAAAAGTGATGAGCTGGACAAGAGAGGCGGAAAGGCAGCGTTGTCTGGGATCAAAGGGATCCCAGCCAAATGGAATGAGCTCTGGCCTGGGGGCAGCATCGGTCTCTCCCACGGGCTCCCTGAGGCATGTGGGCCTCAGTCTCCCCACCTGGAGAATGAGTGGGTTGGCCTCCATGGCTTCTCAGGGTGCTTCTGGCTCTACAAGGCTCTCATCTCTGAGATCTAGGAGAGACCGTGAGAATCAGAGGGGACAGGGAGAGAGTGTCTAGCTCAGGAAATGCCTCCCCTCCAGCCCCAGGGCCACACAAATCTTTATCCTGGGTTTTTGTTTGTTTGTTTTTGTGTCCAGGGCCAGATTTCATCATGCAGGGAACTCCCAGGAGAGGAGTTCATCCACCAATGCAAACTGGCACCTGCAATGAATAACCTTAGCATTTCCAGGGGTTGAATGACTTGCCTGGGGTCACTCAACCAGGATATGTCAGAAGCAGGATTTGAAGCTGGTCTTCCTGACTCTGAAGGCATGTCTTGGTCTATTCCCCCTTAGCTGCCTCCCTATAGTATAGAGATGATCCTCTCTATACCATGCTAGCTGCTCAAAATGGGTTGGATACTACCTGGGCTCTTGCTCAGAGCCTCTAATTCAGCATCCTTTGCGTCCCCCCCAGGCCACAGGCTACAGCTGGCAGCTAGTTTTACCCTGGAGACCCAAGATATTCCCTGGCCCCAGTGCCTTGGGAGTCTTTTCTGGGAAAGTCTTCCAGCTCTGGGGCTCTGGGGGCAGAGTATGGATGAGATGGCCTTGCTCATTCCCACCAGTCTTAAGAGGCTATAACTTTCCATATGGTCAACTCTCTGCAAGTGTGGCCAGTCCTTGGCCACAAGGGGACATTCCTGAGTACCTGCTCTACACTTAGGATGGTGCAGGCACATAGTAGGTGCTGAATGAATATTTGCTTCCCCATTGATTTATCAATTGCCAGGTGCCATGGGGTAACAGGTCATTTCCCTATTCCCACAAGGCTCCCAATTAATCTGGAAAAACCAGACACATGGTTTTAAAGCTAAAAGAGAAGTAAGAGATAAAGTTCAATAATGAGTACTTTTAAAAAGGAAGAGACTGAAGTCTGGGGACGTGCCCAGGTGAAGGGATTTGCCCAAGGTGACTCATTGAGGAAATAACAAAGTGAAGATTTGAACCCAAACTCTCCGATTCTAAAATAGAGGACTCTTTCCACTACACAGCGCCAACATGCTACCTGGCTGGTGAAATGCTCCCTCAGGAAGCCAGGGAGAAAGGAGAAAGATCACTGTGGGGTGGGGACAGTCATAAAGGATTCCATGGAGGAGGGCATGGGCTCAAATTGGACCTTGAAGGGTGAGTGGTAGAACCCAGAAGGGTGGCAGCTGAAAGGGAAGATTCTAGCAATTGATTAAGCAAAAGGAGGAGGGAGCCACTCCAGGGAGAGGAGAGATCAGGGCAGTGTTCCAATCCTCTGCTGGCATTTCAGGCTCTCCAAAATCTGGCACTGCCCAACCTTTCCAGCTGTACTGTCCATGACTCCCTACTACACAGTGACCCACACAGCCAAACTAGAGCCCCTTCTCTCACCAGAAGAGAGTTTGCTGAGTTGCTCCACCCTCCCATTTCCATTTGTTAGATTTCTCCCCTGCCCCCTCCTTTAAAGCCCAAATCAAATGCCACCTCCTTCAGGTAGCCTTCCTTCCTGATCCCCTAGTTTAGTCATGACCTTTGCCAGGAGACCTTGCCTAGCCCTTGGTTTGCTCCTCTCTGGTACACTTAGCATATAACATGCATTCTAATGAGTTTTGTCACTGACTTTTGCTTTTGCTAGATTACAAAGGCAAGAACTGTCTCACATAAGTCATGGATCTCCCTCAGCCCTAGCCCTAAGCTCTGCCCACAGAAGGTGCTTGATAAATTACAAAAGAACCATAACTCTTGATTGAATATGTGAGCAGAGGCCAGTGAGTAGAAGTCACGCAAGGCCAGTGAACTCAGACAGCAAGAAAAGCAAGGGAGGGTGAAGAGAGGGAAGTTGGTCGCTTCCCTTGGAAAGGAGCTAGTAAGTAGGAGGGCCCTCCACAGGAGAGGCAATATGGTTGGTCCTGCTCATTTTGACCCCTTTGGGACCCGGGATCACTAGGGTCACCCCAGAGAGGAAGTACTCTGGTTTTGGAATCAGTGTCTGTACTTCAGGTGAGAATAGAGGTATGTCGACAGCCCTGGAAATTCCTGAGCCTCCTGCCAAAGAATGAAGCTCTGTGAGTGAGACCTAGCTTGGAAGCAATCACAAAGCCCACTAAGCTCCCTCAGCTGCCCCTCCCCACCCAGCCTACAGACATGGACCAAGAGCTTCACATCAGACCAGGACAAGTCAGCCCTTAAGCTCAGCTACCCACCCATTCTCCAAGCTGACCATCTTCCCGGCTCCTCTCTTTCCTGCACAGAAGAGGAGGTTGTCTCTAAAGCTTAGTGCAAACCTATCCCTAGAACCAGCAGCAACTCAAACCAGGTAGCTAGGCCTTGAAGGCCATGTCCACTGATTCATAGCCTACACAATTCTTGCTTTGCCTTGGGAGAATCCATGAGTTTCATGTCAGCAATAGCCAAATAAAATGAGATTTTTGTATAGTGCTTAGCACAGGGCCTGGCATGCAGTAGGTGCTACATAAATGCTTCTTCCTTCTCTCTCCTCCCTCCACAAAGAGCCAAGACTTAGAAGTCAGGAGACATGGAGTGATGGACACTAGAAAATAGGATAGTTCAGAGGCACAGCCTGGATATACCACTGATTATCCTGGGGCCTGGGGTGAGTCCTCCCCCTCTTGGGGCTTCTGTTTTCTTCTCTCTTAAATGAAGACCATCATCTCTCTCTTGCCAGCCCTTATGATCACAGATTGAGTTTCTGACTCTGGAGGGACCCTTGGGTGCCATCTAACCCACCCTCCTGCTTCCCAGTCTCTGATTGTAGAGCAGACTTCCAGGGATGGGGAGCCAGGCTGTCTCCTGAGATAGCTCACATATCTGCCCCTTGGGAAATATTACCTTGGGTTATTCCAACATCTGCCTTCCTCTCCTTGCACCCATTTCTCATCTTTAAGGCTGCCAAACCAAACAAGTCGATTCTTTCTCCTCAGCAGCCCTTCATCTAGTGAACGATCAGTATCATGCCCCATGCTCAGTGCTTCCCTCACCCCCACCACATCCTGTTTTCCAGAATAAATATCTTCATTTATTTCAGCCCAATTTCCCCCAAAGCATAGGTCTTCTCTTCATATCGGTTGCCAACCCGTGGACCTGCTCACAATATGAGGCTCCCAGAACTGAACCTGACCCCCAGAAGTAGGGTCTGACCTTAACTGTGAGTCCCTAATGGGGCCAGAGGACAGAGGCATGGTATCACCCCCCCCCCACCAGTGCTAAGCTTTGTGCCTCTCAATGGAGCTCCTCATTTTTGTTGGCTCTGCCGGCTACCACAATCCACTGCTGACTCACGGTGAGCTTGCAGTCTTCTGAAACCCCTAGGCGCTTTTCAGGTGAATTCTGAAATCGCTGCATCCCACCCCCTCTCTGGCTTAGCTTTATGAAGCTCAGAAGTATAAAGTGAGACTTCATGTTTATCCTTACTATGCTTCATCTTCATTGCCTGTCGATACAAACCCTTTAGGGTCCATATTCTATTGTCCAGTGTGGTCACTGATCTCCCTCCTTTCCAGCCTTCTGTCATCTGAATACAATCCGTGCCTACATCCAGATCATTGATAAAAATATTAGACTGCACAGTGGTAAGCCGGGTGCACAGAGCATTGACACTCCACTGGAGACCTTCCTCCAAACTGACATCAACCCAACTAGTTTCAAATGCACCTAACTTTACTATGTGCAGAGTATACCTCTCCATCTTGTCCTCCACAGAACTGCTTTGCTGAAGTCTAGATAGACTGTGGCTGGGCCATTCATTCCCCCATCTCCAGTCTAGTTACCTTGTTCAACAAGCACATGAGCATAATCTGTCATGACCCATGCTTGACAAAGCCATCCTGGCTCCTGACAATCTCTGCTGCTTCTTCTAAATACTCACACGCCATCCCTATAACAATTCATTATAAATTGTTCTAAGGCATGGATGGGAAATTCACGAATCTGCAGGTTCTGGAATGTGCTGGGGAAGGGTCAGAAAAGACAGAGGATGTGGACGTGCCTTGACACCCTTCAGGTACTATGCCGATGTAAGGGATTATTGCTTCTGTGGTTCTCCCTTGTTATTGTTCTGGGGTCCAGCAGTATTACTACAAATTCGTGAAGCATTTGGCAGATGCCCAGTACCAGATAAATGCCACATACTGTTAGTCCTTCATTGGCATTGGGAACTGCTGCTGAGGAAACACCTGCTCTATACCTCAGAGTCTCAGAGCTGCCCAGGCATGGACAGAAGTGATCCATCCAGAGTCACACAACCAGGAGGTAGAATTAGATCCCAGGGCATCCTGACTCTATGCCCATCCCTCTATCCACGATATACTGGAGGCTTTGATGGTAAACAGCGAGAGAGACGTGGTGGAATCTCGGGCCCCGGGAGTCTGGGGAAAGAGACTGGAGCAGAGAGAGCAAAGCTTCACTGACTCAGCCAGCCCGCTTCCTGGGCCCAGGAATAGCAATAATAACAACGAGAGAAGGGGTCGGAGCTATCCCCAGTAATGATGATGATGGTGACAATACTGGCAGCAGCAGGAGGGGCCTCAGTTAGGGTTAGGCACCCTGAGATCGACCAAAGAAGCCAGGGAAGGACTCATCCGAGATGTGATGAGGAAGGAACAGACTCTCCAAAGAGAGAACTGACTTGCCTAATTAGTAAAGGGCCTGATTCTCCTCCCCTCCCCAAAGGCTACTTCCAGGGTTCCACATGGCCTCAGCATAGGAATCTCACATCTGATGCTTGACTTCTTTGAGAGCACCCCTACTCTGGGGAGGGGACAGGCTGGTGGGCCACCTAGCCTTTCATCTGGGAATTGGGGAGCAGGCCTGGGCTGGCTGGAAAGTCCTCTGGTCCTGGCCTTTATGGCCACCCCCATCACGGAGGGTGGTTTCCCTTGGCTGCAAGCCTGTCCTGCGGCTCTGGGCTCAGGGCTGGTGGCCATACACTGGTTCCCAGGGGACAAGTGTCCACATCACAGGAAACCACCATGCAGATCGGAGGCCCTGGCAGGCCCCCTGGGCTAGTGGGGCTGCCCTCAGCCCCTGGCATTCACCCATCCAAGCCCGGCCAAGGGACAGATTCTGGTCCCATTTTCTAGGCCTTCTGATTCAGAACTTTTTTCATTACTGCCCTCGAAGTAGATGTAGAGTCATCCCCATTTTAAGGGTGAGGGGAATGGGGCTCAGAGAGGTGGGGGGACTGGTCCAAAGGCATCAGGAATCTCAGAGTTGGGAAGGACTCCAGAAATCACCAAATCCAAGCAAGAATCCCCTCTAGAACACTGAATGGAGAGAGTATGGGTTTCGAGCTGGAAAAGATGTTATGGGACACCCATTGAGTAGCACAGATTAGGAAACTGAGCCCCAGAGAGGGGAAGGGGAGTCCTCCAGGTGTTAGAAGATAGGACCAGGATTCACATGCAGGTGCTCTAGGCCCCTCCACCAAATCACAAGGCATCTGTTTTCTGGAGAGACCTTGGCCAAGTCTGGGCCTCGGTTTTATTCTCTGTAATATCGGGGGAAGAGGCTTGACTCCAAGTTAGATCAGGATTGAGAGGGGGTGGGTAGGAATGTGGAGAGAGACAGAGGAGAGAGAAAAACAGAGACAGAGAGAGGGGGGAGAGAGGAGAGAGAGGGAGAGACAGGGACACAGAGAGAGGGGAGAGACAGAGGAGATAGAGGAGGGGAGAGAGAGAGGAAAGAAAGAGAGGGGGTTAAGAGACAGAGAGACACAGAGAGAGGGGCAGAGAGAGAGAGGGAGAGAGAGAGAAGAAGAAGAAGAAAAAGAAGAAGAAGAAGAAGAAGAAGAAGAAGAAGAAGAAGAAGAAGAAGAAGAAGAAGAAGAAGAAGAGGAGGAGGAGGAGGAGGAGGAAGAGGAGGAGGAAGAGGAAAGAAGAGAGAAGAGTGGAGGAAGAGAGAGAGAGAAGAAGGAGGAGGAGGAGGAAGGAGGAAGGAAGAAAGGAGAAGAAGGAAGAAAGGAGAAGAAGAAGAGAAGGAGGAAGAGGGGAGGAGAGAAGAGAGAAGAGAGGAAGAAGAGAGAAGAAGAAGAAGAAGAAGAAGAAGAAGAAGAAGAAGAAGAAGAAGAAGAAGAAGAAGAAGAAGAAGAGGAGGAGGAGGAGGAGGAGGAGGAGGAGGAGGAGGAGGAGGAGGAGGAAGAGGAGGAGGAGGAGGAGGAGGAGGAGAGAAGAGAGAAGGAGAGAGAGAGGAGAGAGAGAGAGAGAGAGAGAGAGAGAGAGAGAGAGAGAGAGAGAGGGAGGGAGGGAGAAAGGGAGAGAGAAATTGAATTGCTCTAGAAGGTGGTGATTCTCTGCACTCTGAGGTGGGACTGAGTTTTCCTGGCCACCATTGACCTGCCCAAGGCATAAGGGGATGGAGGGAGTGTGTCATTGGTAGTCCAAGGTGTGTCCAGTCTACACTGTTGGTGCCATTGGGCACAGGTCTGCACCATAAGACCGGGAAGGACTCAGAGAAGAACCAGGAGAGACTTCATGGGACTGATGCAAGGTGCAGGAAACAGAGGCAGAACCAGGAAGAGCACTCACACACCATTCCCCACTGTGCTCCCAGGAAGCACCAAACAAATGAGCATTGGCTTGGGTGCTGCTGCTCTCCTACCTCTCTGCCCACTGCTCCTTGGTTTGAGCCCTCTGTGGATATGGAGAAGGAGGGGGCTGCCCCAAGCCTCTGCCCTGAGACTCCCCTTCTCCTCTCCCCAACCTCACGTGCTCCAGTGGCTGAGCCCAGTGCACATGCAGACTTGCAGCCAGGGGTGTGCTGGGGGCAGACGTGACCAGCCTGCCAGGAGCCATTCTTCAACTTTTCAGTGGGAGCATTTATTCCTCAGGAATCAAATATTACTACAGGTCTGAGTTTGACTGATTATTTTGTTGATTGCCTAGACTCAAGAAAGTGTTAATGATGCAGATGAAGCTTAAAAGCGCATCACTGCGTGCATTACACATATACACACATACATGCACATGTACATACACACATACACACTCACACACAAACACACATACATACACACCCATACACACAGGTGCGTGCACACATACACACTCATGCACACACATGTGCATACATATACAAACAGAAACATACACACACATGTACATACACTCACACACATATATTCACACACATACACATACACACATATACACTCACACACATACACATGTGCGCACACACATATATTCACACATATACACACACATGCATATACACATACACACATGCACACACATACAAACACACATACATACACACATATGCAAACATGCACACACATACACATGTGCATACACACGTGCATGCACACATACACACACAGAATCACACATGCACAGACTCACACATATATTCGCACACATAAGTGTGTGCGTGCACACACATGCATACACACATGTGTGCACACATATACACTCACTCACACACACACACATACACACACACCCCTGTTGTTACACATTTCACCAGCACACCCCTGCCTCCATCTCTCTGGGGGAGCTCTCCCTTAGACCAGCCTCAGACTGCCTGAAGGTAGGCTCCAGCCAAGTGGCCCTTCACACTGCTCAACTCCATAACTGAACACACCAGATTTTCCCCAAACCTGACTCTCCCCTTAATCCTCCAGTTTCCATTGATGGACCCTCAATGTCAGTATTGCTCCCACTCACCCCATGACTCCAGCTCCGTGTGACCACGAGAAACCTCCTCACCTCTGGGCCTCAGTTTCTCTATCACTAAAATGAGGGGTTCTACTAGAGACATGGTTCTAAGGTTCCCTCCCTGCTAAACCTTGTCAGTCCTACCAAGTCTCTTGCATCTGCCCCCGTCCAAGTTGCCATACTACTTCAGGACTCATCACCTTTTCTGACGTTTCCGTGATTACATCTAAGTGGCCTTCCTGCCTTCAGTCTCTTCTCTTTACATTCCACTCATCCTCCAAACAGCTTCCACAATAATCTGCCCAAAACCAGACCCTATGGCTCCCCTGCTCACAGCCCTCACAGCTCCCTCTCAATGCCCACTGCTCAGCCTGGCTGTGAAGGCTCTCCCTGATGTGGATCCAATTCTCCCAAAGCCTTGTCCCACACCCTGTGTTTCAGCCAGACTACTGTCCTCTAAGCTCCTCTCATGACCTCTCCTCCATCTGCAGCCCCAGCACTTGCCCCCACCATGTGCCCACACCAGATGCCACTTCATAGTGGTGAAGTGGAGTCCAGTCTGACCCAGGCTGGGAATCTCCTTCCCGAGGTCATCTACAGTTGGCCAGGCAACCTTTGTTGAACCCCTTCTGATGACAGGGGCTCGCTATCTCTCCTGTTCCATTATGGGATGGCTCCACCTCTTAGGAGATGATGTCTCTCTCACCCCTTAGCACAGGGTCTTCCCAGCTCAGCTCCACCAGCACAATGGACCATGGCCATGCTCCCAACCTTCTCTGCTAGCCTCTGCCCAGTTCTGAGTGGACTGGGTGACTAATCTGATCAGGGAAACTGCACAGGCCATCTCTGGCAACTCCCTCCTAGGCCAGGCTCCTTAGCCCTTCAGCTGAACCTTCCCCCAGCCCCTCTCTAGTGCAAGGGACTCTAACATTACCTAGAGCAGTCAGAGTTATGAGGCTCTTAGAACATAGAAAACACAATGTCAGAGACATGAGGCATCTCAGAATACAGAACAAACACTATCATATCTGGGAATGAGCTTAGAACAAAGAATTTCAGAATTTGGAGGCACCTCAAAACAGGGAGTGTCAGGGCTGGGAGGGGCCTCAGAACAGGAAAGGTCAGAGCTGGGGAGGGGCCTTAGAGCAGGGGATGGCAGATCTGGGAGGGAGGTTAGAACAGGGAAGGTAAGAGAGAAGAGAGGCATGAAAACAGGGGATGGAAGAGCTGGGAGGGGCCTGAGAATATCCTGTCAAAGTCAAAGCTGGAAAAGTCCTTAGAGCTTACCTAATGCCACACCCACATTGCACAAATGGGGAAACCAAAGCCTGAAGTCCCTTGTGACTATGTGACTCATTTGAGGTCACCCCAGGACCAGAACCACATTTCCGCTCACCTACCTTTGCTAGGTCCTGGACTGTGGGGTTCCTTCTAGTTTTGGCCCAGTCTGATTGTTTCTCCCAGTGACCTTGTTCCTAGGGAGCAGGGGCCTCCCAAGGCCTGCCCTGGTTCCCACTGGAGTGACTGGGGTGTGACCAGAGGGACAGGCCCGTGCCTCCTCTCTTTACTTAGATCAGTAGCTTGCCTTTTTCCCTGCCCCCCACCAGGTCTCCCAGGCCTTGGGCCCAGGGAGGCCCAGAATTGAGGCTCCTCCATAGCTCCCAGATAAGACAAATGATATTTTTGTCCTCACTGAGCTGCCTGGCCCAGCCTCACAATGATCCTTTCATCAGGTTGGGAGCCCTTCCCTGGGTCTCATCTGACAAGGGAAGGACCCAGGAGCCACAAAATGGCAGGCCTGGTTTGGGCAGGAAGGGATGAGTAGGAAATGGGGGCCCAAGGAAAGCTACAAACAGGAAAGGCCTTGAGATTGTCCCAGTTTGAAAATGGGCCGGGCTCCTTCTGCTTGGCCCAAGGGGAGGGTGGGGCTGTGGGTATGTCTCCAAGCTCTTGACAAGCCATGCCATAGAGCTGAGATTAGTCTTGCTCCTCTTGACCCAGGTGGCAGAAGCGAGAACCACAGAGGCAGAGCCCGGGGAGCCTTTCCCACTCGATGCAATGATCAGACTTGCCCAGCAGTGGACGAGGATGTCCTAGTAATAGGATGTGCAGGTGACCACCTGCCAGGGCTGTTGTACAGGTGAGTCTGGCATTGGGCTGGGACCACTAAGGGAGGAGGTCCTCCCTTCTACCCCCAGCTCTGCCTGGGAAGGAGAAGAGGAGAAAGAAGGTGATGGCCTCAGAAGGACTGATGTCTCTGATCCTAAGAGCACATGAGGTGTGGTAGAATGGACTGAGCACCCCAGGTCCTAGCTTCGAATCACTGTCCTGCTTTTGAGGAGCCATGACACCTTAGGTGAGACTCTTCCCCTCTCTGAGCCCCAGTTTGGAGGCTGCCTGATCATCAGTCAAGAATGCTTCCAAGACCATTCTTTCTTCAACCTGAGGCAGAGAGTAAATGAGTCAGGAGTCTAGGGCTTGACCCCAAGATCTAGGTGTGTGTCTAAGCACAAGTGGCTTTCCTGTTCTGAGCCTGAGCTTCATTGTCATCTGGGGAGCTGGAAAGATATGCATTCAGAGTCCAACCTTTAACTCACTATGGCTGTGAGACCCTGGGCAAGTCACAGCTTCTCAGTGCCGCAGGCAATTGTCAGGGGGAGTTTCTTACCCCAATGAAATCTTGGGCCCAGAACAAAAGAACATAGTAATAAGCTAAGTTCAAAGATCACATTTAAAGTAATTAACACCTGCACTACACCAGTATTAACACAGACTCTCCAAAATGTCCAACTGTTGAAAGAACCATAGGAGTTATGGGGAGCACTCTCCCTAAACCACATTCAATATGAAGGAAACAAGGAGTCCATACCCTAAGACAGCTAGAGAAAGAGATCCTTCCTCATCAAAGATGATGGAGAGATGCCTAGACCATGTGATAAACTTAGAAACATAGCATTGGAGCAGGAGGAAAGGCTGCTGAGCAGGGGGGAGGGTGGAGGGCTTCCTTCAAGCTCTTCTAGTACAGTATAAACTCTCCAAAGGTGCAGGAGCTGTCCCTCTTCAATGTATCCCCTGGGCACCTATCACAGGGCTGGGCCTTTAAGAAATGCTTCTTGAGTGACTTCCATTTGTCAAATGAGACCAAAGTGTTTGGAGTCTATGAAATGACCAAGAGAAGAATTAAAAGGTCCTCCATGAGTGGCATGAACTCAACCAATTCTATGTCAACAAAGGGTTGAACAAGGATGAGCCCCTCAGATTTGCTTTTGCAAAGTGGAAGGTTTTCTGAGCGTGATTCAGGATCAGATCATCACCATTAGAAATTACACAGAGCTCATCATGAAGGAGCCCAGACTTCTGATCAATGCAGACTAGGAAAGGGAATGGGAAAAACCAGGCAACCCCTCACTGCAAGTGGCAAGAATCTCTCACCTACCAAATGTCGAACAAAACATGAGCTGGTGGCCAGAGGGAGCCGTTCGAAACTTGCCGCTATTTCTGGAGTAAATGGACAAGAAGCTGCAATCCCCAAAAAAGTACAAGGCCCAAAACATATTTGAGAATCCATCCACAAACTACTGGGACAAAGGCGTGATGAGACCTGGTTGCCCCGAATTGTGCAGCAATCATGTTAATCCGTGGAAATCTAAGAACACTTTTCACAGAGTTTGTGTAGCAGCTGTTGTGGGGTGTGAGACCCAACAAAACTAGCAACAAGAGCTGCCAGCACAGGTTCTTTAGTCTGCTTTACTAAGGAAAGTGATTGTAAAGGGTTAATAGTCTCAGTTTACTCCAACATACAAATATCATTCACTTAGTTCAGTAGGAAAAGCCATCATCCTGAACTTCAGAGCAAGTAGAAACAAATTACACACATACACAATATAAATAGACTAAATCACAATTCATAGTTACCAGGAAAGCATCAACATCTCGGTTCACAAGCCGGGGGCTCTTTAAAATGGCTGCCCAGAGTCTCATGCCACTCTTCCAGTGACTGAGAGCCCCCAAGGGAGAATGCCAACCTCTGGGTTTATATGTCTTGTTTAGGTTCAAAGGTGAGTCACAAACATGCAGCTCACCCACATAACCAAAAGTGTCACAAACATGCAATTTAAACCCATGTGGCCTAAAAGCTTCTGACGTTACAAATATGTCACTCAAACCTATGTAAACTAGGCTTTCCCCTGAGGCAAGGAGGTCATCAAAGACTCCTAATTTAATCAAAGAAACAAAGGCCAAACTCTTCAAGGGCACTTGATTAAATAAGTGCTAAAAGCCCACCTTAATTACTGCTACAGTTTGTCATCCCTGAATACTGCTAATCTTCAAGCTGGACAAAATGAAGAATATTTAAAGTGCAGAGACCTAACTAAAGAAGACCAAAGCAAGTGGGAATGAGCTGAGACAAACACCACCCCTGATCTGGACCCACCTTCTGTAAAAACCGTCCCAGGGAGCTCACACCAACAAGAGGAAGTCATCTCATTCAGCTCACAAAGACTTCACAGAGCATCACTAGATGAGGAGGAGGAGGAGGAAGAGGTGATGATGATGATGTTATAATGAGGTCACACATAACTCAAAGGTCCTTTCTAAGTGGGAAAAGGACTGGTATCATCATTATCACCATCATCCTCCTCTATGACATTTATGCCATGAACTCACAGTCAATTGTAAGCTCATCGAGGGTGAGGACTGGTTTTTGCTTCTTTGTGTACCCTCGGCAGCTTAACACAGTGCCTGGTAAATAGTAGGTGCTTAATCAATGCTTATTGAATTCAATGAGTGAACTGCACTCTGCAAATCTTTCCTACCCATACTCCCCTTTGGATCTTCAAAATAGCCCTGTGAGAGAAGCAAGACAAGGGCTTTTGTCCCCATGTTCCAGAGAAGGAATCCAAGGTCCAAGAGGACAAGTCACTTGACCCAAGTCACTTGGAGAGTTCAAGGCAGATATGAGCACAGCCCCAAGCCTCCTGACTCCCACCACAGAGAGCAATGCCACCACCTAAGAGGTAATAGATGGAAGCCAGTTAGGCTGAAAAGTTTGTAAGGCATTAAGTCACTGAGGAAGAGATTATATCATGCTAGCTCTGGAGCTGAAAGAGACCCCAGAGGCCACTTACTTCCCTCCCCTCATCCCATAGAGGAGGAAGCTAAGGCCCAGAAGTGAAAGGACCTCATAGGATCCCACCCCTGCAGCTGGAAGTGACCTCAGCCATCTTTTCCAATTTCCTCATTTTACAAAGAAGAAGACCGAGGATCTAATAGGGGAAGGCACTTGGCCAAGGTCACACAGGGATTGTGGCTCCCCAAGAACCAGAGGACCCCAACTAAATTCCCAAGACCTCCCCAATCTGGCCCCACTCTATTTCTCCAACCTTGTCTCCCATTATTTTCATTCACAAGTCTGACTGATACTCCAGCCTGCAGGGCTAACCGCTCCCCTCCCCTGCCCTCCACCTTGTCTTCCCACTCCCTCCCATCTCTACCCATCCTTCACTGCCCAGCTCAGATGCCCTGCCAATACTCCTGTTGTATTTTAAGATCATAAGCATCCAAGGAGGGAGGGACAGGAAGACAGAGGGACAGAAGGAAAGCAGGTGTTGATGCTCAGAGAGTGACAGGTGGGTGACAGCCAGGGTCATGAGGCCGTGCCACGTACTCTAGGTCTTCAGCTTCCAAGTCCAAGGCTTTTCCTCTGCTGGGACACTGATCTCTCTGTGTGTCTAGAAGCCTCCTCTTTGCCTGGCTCCCCAGGAGTGCCCTTCTTTCTCTGAGTTTGCTGCCACCTTGGACCTTGCTTCCATCGATCAATGGATTGACAAGCATTTATTTAACTCCTACTATGTGCCAAGTGAAGGGCTTGGGTTAGGTGATCTCTGAGATCCCTTCACAGCTCAGACATTCTCTGTTCTCAGCTGTAGAGACATTCTCTGTCTCTATCTGTAGTTAGGTACAAAATGGGTAGGAGGAAATGGAAGAGCACTGGGTGCTGGGGAAATCAGGATGGCAAACCCCTCCAGAATCTTTACCAAGAAAACCCCAAATGGGGTCATGAAGAGTCAGACTGAACAACAAAATTTCCCAAGTGATGATTGAGGTAGAGCCAGTAGAGAACGTTAGGGCAATGACACCAGCTGTCAGTTAGGAGGGACTAAGGAGAGACAAGAGAACACAGAATGTCTATGCTGGGAGGAAGCTTAGAAATTAATCTCAAAGCTAGAGGGGGCCAAGAACATATGCCACAGAATGTCAGAAGTAGGAGAGAGCATAGAACAGAGAAAGTCAGAATATGTAGACAAAGGATCATCTAATCCAAACTCCTCCTTTGGCAGAGGAGGGAGCGTGCCCATGGAGTAAAAAGGCTTTGCTCCAGGTCCCCCTGCTACTCAATGGCAGAGTGAGGGCTGAAAGCCAGCTCTCCTGCCTCCCAGGAGAGGGTTCTATCCACTAGACTTTGCTGCCAAAAGAGCTCCTTGCCAATGCCAGTTCCTGATGACAAATGAAGCCACAGCTTCAGAGACAGCAATAACAGAAGGAGGTTGCCCCTTGACTCTGAGCCACATCTCAAATGCCCAGGTGGTCAATGAGTAACCATCCTGTCAGCCCGATGAGTCAGTAGGTTCCAGTGGGCAATCACAGGATCAGAGAATGGGACCCAAACTGCCAGAGCTAGGATGGGCCTTATCACAAGGAAGTCAGGGCTGGGAGGATCCCTGGCACATAAAACATAAAATGCAAGACTTGAGAATAACCTTAGAACTAGGGACTGAAAGCGGAGGGGCTTTGGGACCAGGTCTCCTGCCCACAACCTTGCCTTCCTCTGGCTGCCAACCGATCCTCCAGGCAAACTGCTTTTCTCTCTCCTGCTCTGAGACAGACGGACTACTTCTCTGGGTTCGGAGGACATCCATCCAAGCCATACCCAGCCAGTACCCTCAACATGTGGCCGCCCAGCCTCCACCAAGGGGATCCACATCCATTAGGCCAAGAGCCTTTTGGAACCTGTCTCAAAAAACTAATATTTGCTACTCGGACTGATTCTGGATTTACCAACTACTAAGTGCCCAGAAAAGGGAAGAAAAAGTCCAGAGAACAGAGAAAAAGAAAAATGAGTAACAAAAGGGGACTGGACCAAGTCCCTGGACACTCACCAGTGTGTGACAAAGAAATCCAAACAGAGAAGGTTTTAGCACACCAAAGGTCATCTGCATTTGGACAGGCCATGCTCCTAAGGGGATCACATGATTAATCTTAGAATCATAGATGCTCAGGCTGGGGCTGGCATTTATATGGAACCTTATAATCAAGACCATGCTTTGCCTCACTTCTCTCAATTGAACCCACCTACCCACTCATTCCTAAAACTATTCTAAAGAATCCCTAACAGTGGGCCAGTGGGCTTGAATCCTTTCAGTGACAGGTAGCTCACTACTTCCCAAGGCTGCTGACTTAGATTTTCCATTGATTTCCAGACAGAAAGGTCTGCTATAAGGCTCATATAGCTGAGGGAGGGAAGGCACTTACCCAAGGGTAAGTGCCTTATCCAGGTTGCTTTTCAAGATGCTGCTCCCTAAGTGAACATCACATGTCCCCCCTTGGGGACTGCCAGAGGGCAGGGACCAGACCTCACTCATCTAAACCTTGTCACACCACTTAGCTGTTCAATAACTGATGGTTTACATTGTCCAATCTGAGCAAAGGACCAACCATCCTTGCTGATAGGAGGGTTCGAGCCCCACACCTGATACTCACTGGCTTTGGAGCAGTCTGGTCCTGTCTCTGGGCCTCAATTTCTGTACTTGTAAAATGAGGAACTTGGACTGGGAGACCTCAAAGACTGCTTTCAGCTCTAGAATTCCGTCCTAGTCTCTGCTGCTTCCTGGGACAGGCTTCTTGGGTTAGTGGAGAGAGTGCTGGACACTGACCAGGATTCCCTCCCAGCACAGAGCCTGGAGCTTCTCTCCACACTCACCACAGGTGGACTTTGCCCAGGCTGGAGCCCACAGATGGCCAGCAGGAGGCAGAGAGAAGCATCCCAAAGGATGGCATACCCTGATTTCTGTTTGGTCCTGATGAGAGCCTACTCCTCTCCAGGCCCAAATGTCCAATCAGGGGAGTCAATTTACTCAGCTCTACATACCATCCAGCTTTGACATTCATGTCCTCTGCCTCAGCCTCAGCCTTCCCACCTGTACAACAAGAGAACAACTGTTCTAACCACAAAAGGGTCCTTCGAGGTAATATGGTGAAGTGGGAAGAAGCCTCGTCCTGGAGTCAGAAGACTCCAGATAATTGGCTCCACTTCTGTCTCTGAAATTTCCTCCCTTTGGGACCCTGGGCAAGTTCCCTCCCTTCATGGGTAGAAAGGGCCTCGGTGCTTAGGCAGGGATATTCTGGCGAAATGGCCCATCCAGGAAGGCAATGAGCTAGTACCCTCCTAGGAAAGCCATTCAGGCCTGGCTCAGAGCATGGTAGGGACCCTGCCTTCAGGCCTGGACAACCTGCTTATTTGCCATGTTCTCCAGGTTTGCTGGGGGTGGTGAGAAGCTGAAAATCTACAGATGTTAATGATGGGCTGGGAATCCCCATGTGGGGAGTCAGAGGATGCCTGAGTGGGAAAAGACCTTTGACCATAGAATGTCAGAGCAGGGAGGGCCCTTGGAACTGAGGGTGAAGAAATGTAAGAGCTGGGAGGGGGGGATCCCTAGAGGTCATTTATTCCAACCTGCTCATTTTATTGGTGGGGAAACTGACACCCAGAGATTAGAATATACAAAGGCTCCATGGAGGCAGAGGCTGTGTGTCCTAGCCACACTGAGGCTATCTCTCCTAGCAAGGCTGTAAGCCCAAAGGAGCAGTCATCTGGGGGCCGGGCAGTCCCAATGCAGGCTCAGAAGAGGGAAGAATTGTGCTTTAAAGGCCTTAATTCCAAGTGCCTATATCCCTAAGAAATATCGAGAAGCAAAGGAAGACCCTGGGATGAATTGATTTCCTGTTTGGAGAAGGGAATAGGCTTTGGTGCTGGGGGTAGGAGGAGATTCTTCCACCCTGGGGCATGAGTGAGAATCTAGTCAGGACTTCCATAATTTCTTGGGAGATGGACCCTCAGGTTTACAAAGGAAGAAGTGGCTTGCCTAAGGCCACATGTGTTATAAAGATCAGAAGCTGAATTTGAACCCAGGGCTTTGGGACTCCAAGGCCAGTTCTCTCTCCAGCGGGTTGTGCTTCAGTCAAAAGAACTCTCAGCCTCTGGACCAAGTTCTGACTGCCACTGCCTAGCTGACCTTGGGCAGAGCTTTTCCACTCCTGGGCCTCTGCTTCCTCATCTATAAGATGAGAAAACTGGCCTAAAGCCACTTCTGAAGTGTCTGCCAGCTCTGCTGGACTGGTAGTCTCTCCATGATGTCAGGGCTCCAGGAGCTAGCAGCCTCCCTGCTCCCAGGGCTGGTCCTGGCCCTCTGCCCCACCCTTGCATCCCCCAAGTCCCCAACTGTCACCTCCTCACTGGCCCTGCCCTGCCCCCACCCAGAGCTGTAAGGGCCCTGGGCTTCTGCCTCTGCCACTGGGCCTTGGGGCTGGGGCACCGATTTCGGACCTTATAATTATGTCACACAGCAAGGGAAACCACAGCCTCCCAGCATCTGGTGTGCGGTTGAAAACTTTTGTTTCAAGATTTGTGACTATTTATAGAAGGAAAACTTGGTAGGATAGTAATTTCCTAAGGGTTGGAGGGGGAGAATGGTCTCGGCTTATAGTGGGGGAGGGACAGTTATTAGGCATGTAGCCCATTGCCCACCTCCTCGTGCAAAGCGTCAGTACCAAGCCCTCCCTCAGGCCCCTGTGCAAGAGACCAAGGGGTCAGAAGTCCAGAGAGACCCCCAGGAGAGAAGCAGAAAGAGGAAGACCCAGGAGACAGAAAGAGGGAAAACAGACCCCAGAGAGAGACCCTGAGAGTGAAGAGACAGTGACCTGGAAACAATAAGAAACCCAGAAAGAGTCAGAGAGAGGAGAGATGGATTTGGAGAAGGAGGGCTGAGCCAATGACCTAGAAAGAGTAACAACCCCTGGGAGAGACACAGACAACACAAAAAGTCGACATTTCTAGAAGATCCAGAGTGCAGCCTGGGGAGACAAAGTCGGGAGACTGAGGCAAGGACCCACAGGGTGGGCTTTGCTTGCTTGGGCTTAATCAAGGCTGTGCCACTAAACTCAACCCTCCCGGCGGTGCCTGCTCTCCCTTCCCTTCCCCATCTCCATCCCCATCCCCATCCGGGCCAACTAAGGTTCCATCAATCCAACGTCTTGGAAAGGCCGGGCCAGCCACGTGCGTTTCATTACCAAGTCCTAGGCGGAGGGAGGTGCTGCGGGCCCCGGGCCGCGTGCAGACCCTCTGCCCTACTCCGGGCCGGAGAAAGAGCTTAGGCTGCCCCCCGCGACTGAGCCGACAGGATCGGCGGGGAGCTGGGCTGCTGGGCTGGCTGACGGGATAGAAGTCCCCTCCTTGGCTCCTCCAGATCACAAGTGATTCTCTCTTCTAGGTGGGGAAGGGGGTGGTCTCTGCTCTGCCGGGAGAACCCTGTCTCCCTGGCCCCTTACTGACCGCTGCCTTGCCATTTCTGCCTACTTGGTTCCCTACCCCGCCAAAACCTAAGGGGTTCACAGCACGAAGGGACCTTAAATCACTGCCCGGTCTCCTCCGCTCACCTGCGCTCCTGGGCAAGGCTGCGCCTCCGACTGGTCCTCGCCTCACTGACCCCGCATCCGAAGCAGTAGGGGGCAGGGCGGGGATGGGGTCAGCGCTCAGCTGCCATCCTGGGAAAAGGAGGAACGGAAAGGACCTCCTAGGCGCCCCCCACACACACACACCCACGCTGCCCTTTTCGGAGGCAAGACCCTGCACGCCCCTGAGTCCCATACTCTTGGGCTGCCTCGGCTTCTCTCCATTTGCTCAGCCCAGAGAACCTTTGAAGAAAGAAGCTCCTTGGGCGCGAGCGGAGGGTGGGAAGGTTGTATCGGTCGGTCGGTAGGTCTCCTTGACCCACCCCAGAGACCTCTACCTACAGACCCTGGAGAATCAACCACCTGAGCGCTGCGCCCCGCGCCAGAAGAGCCTGGGAAAGGCATAGGTGCCAGCCATCAGTGGGAGCCTCCGCGAAATCCTGGGGGCCCCGAGGAGGGGGAGGGGAAAGGGTAGGTGGGCGCGGGAAATGCAAAGGCCGAGACTTACAGGTAGCTGCCGCTGGTAAGAGTGAGGAAGATCTGCGGGTAGTAGATGGAGAAGAGAGCGCCGTGCGGGCAGGCGGGGAGCATGGCGGGCTCAGGCGGCCGGCGCCCCGGCTCCCCGGCTCCCGGGCTGCCCAAATCCCGGGCTATCCCGCTCCCGGGCTCAGTACAGAGCCCCCGGCCCGCGGCGTCCGGGGGGTGGGGCGGAGCAGCGGCGGCTTCAGTAGCCCGAGGGGCTTCCCCGGGCCAGGCATGCGGGGCCTGGCCAGGCCCCAAGGAACGATCGCTGTCCCGGAGTGCCCGTGGGACCAACACCCCCCACGGGGCTGAGAAGGAGGGACAGCTACTGGGCCTGGCCGCTGCACCCCCCGGGACTGGGGCAAGGACGCGGACCGGGATAGGGATAGCCCTGCGCCCGTGGCGCTTGGGCTCGGGGAGGCGGAGCGCCTGGGCTGCAGGGGCAGTCCCTGACACGCTGCTGCTTCTGCCGCCGCCGCCGCAGCTGCTGCTGCTGCTGCTGCTGTCAGGCCCGACCCGGGCTCGGAGCAAGACGGACTCCCTATTCGCTCCCTCCCAGCGCGCCAGGGAAGGACCGGCCGCTGTCCCGCCTGCCAAGTGCACCGGCCTATGTGCTTGTGCTCGGGCGCTTGTTTGTCTGTGTGTGCGCGTGCGAGTGTGACAGACAGGATCTCTCCCGCCTCCTCCCTGCCTCCCCTATCTCTGTTGTCTCTCTCTCTCCATGTCTCTCACTGTCTCCTGACTTTTCCTTTTCTTCTGTTTCTCTCTCTGTTTCTGTGTTTTTCTGCCCTCTCCGTGTCTCTCTCTGTCTCCCTCCCCGCCCTCCCTCCATTCCTAGCCTCTCCAGGTTTAGAGCGAGCTGCCTTTAGCCCTGAGGGGTGGGGCCAACCCTCCGGGTCTGTCCTCCCTCTCAAGTGGCTGTTTAAAGGGCCGGAGGGTGACAGTGGAGAAACTGGGATGGAGTCACGCTCGCACCCCGCACCGCACACACCCCGAGATCCCCGGGGCCCTTTGACTCCCCGGGAACCAAATCCCCCCAAAGAGTCCCCCAGCTCGGGAAGGGGGAGCCTTGGTCAAAAGGAGATGGAGGCGTGTGTGTGGGGGGGTGGAAGTTGTGATAGTCTTCCTAAGATGGTTGTGTGTGTGTGTGTGAGAGAGAGAGAGAGAGAGAGAGAGAGAGAGAGAGAGAGAGAGAGAGAACTCTGGGAGTGAGGGCAAGTGTCTCAGGAGAAGTGGGCTGTTCCTGGGGGGTGGCATGCATGAAGACCCCGGGCTCTCCGGGGTCCCCAATGAGGATGCCTGGTGGCTGAGACTGGCGGTCTGGCGGGATTTTGCACCTAGCTGCAATCCCCCTCCCTCACCTTCCCCACACTGAGAAGTGTCCGGGAAGAGAAGGCGCAGAAAAGTGGCCTGCCATGTCTGGGAAGCTCTAGTCCATGCCTGGTGGGCCATGAGGCCCTGGGGAGGCCTGGGCTCTGGGACTTTTCTTTCATCCCTGCCCAGGGCCCAGTCAGGCCAAGTTGGAAGCCTGCCTCCCCCCATCCCAAATTCCTTTCCCTAATGAAGCCCCAGAGCATCCGAAGCTTTTTTCCCCTTTTTTTCCCTGACTCCTCACTGCAGATCACGCCAAAAAAAAAAAAAAAGACATATGTTGTCAACCTTTGCCCCTCACTCTTAAAATGACTGTGAAATTAAGGCCCAGACAAAAAAGGGGGCTCTGGAAATTAAAATCACACTGTGAACAACTGGGACTAGAAGGGAGGGATTCTTATGAGAAGATTGCCCTCCCCCCACCACCTCTTAACTCCTAGCCTCGAGCTCTTTCCAAGTCCAGGCCCCTTGTAGCCTCTGGGGCCCAAGGGGAGAAAACGCCTTCAGGAGACTACAGCTCAACCCCATCTCTGCAACCAAGGAAGCTATGCCATCTTGTGCAGGTCACCTTCCCATCAGTTGGCCTCAGTTTCCCTCCTGACTAAAAGGGGGAAGAGGCTGTGGTAACCCTGCAATCTCTAAATTTGATGCATTTCAGACCAATACCTTAAACTTCTACCTATGTCCTAGGGAAGGCTCCAGGGCCGTGGAAGCACCAAGGCTGCTGAGCAGTGTTCCAGGAGGCATCTGTCAAGGCTGCCTCTCTCCTGACATGGCGGCCTGCCTTTCTCTCAGTCTCTGGGTAGCCAGAAGTCGGGTCTACTCAGAAACAGGTCTCAGCTTACCCACCAAAATAGGCAGAAGTAGATTTGCAAGTAAGATTCTCCCTCCCCAGGACAAACTCACTAAATATTCTCAGAGGAACATCACCCCTTCATTTTCCAGAAGAAACCAGGCCCAGATTGGGGAAAGGACTCTATGTAGGTCATGAAAACATATGGCTGTCAGCCAAGACAGGACAAAACCCTGGCTCTCCTGAGTCCCCAGGTTGGTATTTTCTGGATAAATCTCTTGTCCTCTGGGAAGCCAGGTCTAGGCTGAGCTCAGGTACATCTTAGGGTCTCTGGCTAGAGCCACAGGATTAACCTTTGTTTCTCTAAGACCTTAAGGTGCACAGAGTACTTTGCTCCCAGTGACCCAACAAGATTATCCCCAATTCCTCCATTTTATATGTGCATGTTGTGTATATATACTGTGGACCTGTGGCATAGTATGGATGTGTGCTGAATCACTATTTATAGAGAAAGTGAGGCTCAGATGGGAGGAGCAAGGACCATGAGATCCACAGAAAGCTCTGGCCTCTTTTGTCTGGCCACATCCCCCTTAATGGAGGAGACTGGAGAGAAAATGATCTGGGTAACTGGGCAGAAAGGACAACCACTGAATGGCTGCTTTGCCCTGGAGGGTCCAGTCTGACGTTCTCTGTCCCTCCCCTTTCTCTCTTCAATTCTTAGAGTCTTGACTTTACTAGGTCCCTTCAGACCCAGTTCCCTGTAAGCCCAGGACGCTTGCTACAGGCTAGAGTGAAACAAGCCTCTTCTCCCACTGTCCTGTTCTGGAGTAGGGAGGAATGGCTCATTCATTCATTCATTTATATGTTCATTCATTTTTTTTTAAAGGAGGGACTTCCTTAGGAAACTATCACAGCTCCCATCTCTATAGCATGGGACCAAACCTTTTCATCAATAAAGACAGCCTTCCCATTTAACAGATTTTTTTGTAGACTTTTCAGGGTCTCAGACAAATGACTTGTCTATGGCACACAGCTAACTTGGTAAGGGCAGTGTTCCTTCCATTGCACCAGGAAAGGCCTAAAGGGATAACCTTCCTTCTCTAGGCCCAACTTAAATAACAACAACCTCAAACCACCAGCAACATGTTGGGGTCTCCTTCTTATTGGGGATATAGAATGATTAGCTGCCATCTGGGCTCCTTCCTTGGCCTAATGCAGTAATGGATGGATGACTGGATGGATGGCTGGATGGATGGATGGATGGTAGGCAGATCTGAAGGGTTGGTACCTAGGAGATTCCCACTGTAAGGATGACTCCAGGGTTCCAAGAGAGGGGAGAAGCCTAAATTGGCCTTTTGTGGAAGAGTCTACTAGGAAAGGAAGAAAGGGGACCCAAGGGAAGGTGCCCCCTAGCCAGACAGGGTGAGCCCTGGCTCAGACTCACAGAACATTTGAGTTAAGACAAACAAGTATGAAATATTTCTTATGTTCAAGTCATGATGCTAGGAAATGGGGCTACAAACTGGAGAGAATACAGGCTGCCCCTGCCTGTAGCTGGAAAGAATATTAGAACAGAGAGTACAGAGATCAGAGAAACTTAGGGTCAACTGAACTCCATCCCACCATGGACCTAGAAGGAGGAAGGGCCTGGGCCAAGGACACATGGGTGTATTCAGGTTTGGGGCTGAGATCGTGCCTCTAAATTCAGTCCTTTTTACAATACACTAGAACACCAAAGCTTAGAGCAGGGAATGTCAGAGCTGGGAAGACATGGTTTGACTGTCCCTACCATCTCACTTTATAAAGGAGGAAAGTGAAGCTCAGTGAGGAGAAATGGCTTGCCTTGGGTCTCACAGTGAGGCAGAAGTGGAACAGACACAAACCCTGCTCTCCTGACTCCCCCAGCTGCCTCCCTGACACACTCCCATGTGTCTGCTTGAGTACGTATTGATGCATCTTCATGAGTGTGGGTTTGAATTCACCCAGATGGAGTGGGGTTGGCCCCCCTCACTGGGAGGCTTCAATCAAAGGCTGGATGCCCAAGGATCCTTGGTCCAGTCCCAAATGGCTGGATGCCTTTGAAGTTCCTTCCAACAGGGAGATCCTAATTGTGTGTGTGTGTGTGTGTGTGTGTGTGTGTGTGCATGCACTGTGAATGTGCATGTTGTGTATATATGCTCTGGTCATGTGGGCATGGTATGGATGTGCCCCCTCCCCATCCTCTACTCATACTTTTCTCCCTGAACTTGGAGTCCTTGCTTGGACCCTGGCACATATGGCTCAGTCTGGCCTAGGACTCCATGCCTTTCCATTCCCAGAATCCTCAGGGAGCCAGCAGAGGCCATCCTAGAAGCAGGATTTTCCCTAGCCCAGTCTGGAGTCAGTAAGCTGCTGCTATAAATAGGGTAGGCTGAACCTCTTGGGCCACCATGATCATCCTCATCCCCGCTAACATTTCCACTGCATTTTAAATGTGTTCCCTCCTTTGACTCTTCCAATTAGTCCTGCTGTAAACCAGGCACGGTTTGATTTCTTTTACAGAGCAAAAAGGCAAAGCTCTGTGACTAGCCCAGAGTCACAGGGCTAGTGAGTGTCTGAGGCTGACTTCAGTCTTCCTGATGCAAAGGTCGGAGCTCCATTGGCCCAGCCATCTAGGAGGGTGGCTCTGCACAAAGATGGCTTACTGGGGGCTATCCCCTCCTCCAATTCCCTGCCCCCACTCTATCATACACCTCCACTCACACACATTCACAATCACTCATACGCATTTGCCCACACTTACACATAGGAATGAGCCTGCCAGTCAAGCCCCTACAGACAGTCATTTAGCTCTGGCCTCTCCTACCCCACCACCCCCGTTTCCTCTTTCTGTCTCTCATTTCTCTTCTCTTCCTCTGTGTCTCTACTGCTCTCCTTCTGTGGATCTCTTCTCTTTCCTGTTTTCCTCACCCTTTTTTCTCTTTTTATTTTCTCTGAGTATTTTATTTCTTTTTCTCCCTTCTCTTTCTTCCCTGTCTTTCTTCTCTGTCCCTGTCTCTCTCTGCCTGTCTGTTTTCCCCTTTGTCTGTATTCATCTTTCTGATGTCTCACTGCTCTCTGTGCCAGGGAAAGGCTGACTGAGGAGAGGATAACTGGGGAGTTCCTCAGTATTGTAATCCTGCCATATGGGGGCAGGTAAGAGTTGGACCAGATGCCTTCCAAGGGTGCTTAGAGCTCAGGTGGAGATGCTGGGACTCCAGGATTCTCTCTGGCCTTGGGTCTGCCACCTCTCTCTTGCCCTACTCCCCTGAATCCCCTGATGCAGACCTTCCCTAAGAAGGAGTGCATTCTCCTTGAGGGTGCTTCAGCAGTGTGTCCCCCCAGGGCCTCCAAGTCCCCCTCTTTCCATAGTCTCTCCATCCCTGGGAGGAAGCAAGAGGAAGCTCCCATCATCCTGTGTGGCTAGACTCAGAGAGTTTCAGCAAGTGCTTTCTTGTCACTCATGGAAGAAAGGGCAGAGCCAAGGTGGTCCAGGTATCCCAGCTCCCCACTTCTGTGTAAGGGGAGTCAGGGTGCTGTGCTCCTCCAACATCAGAAGCCTTGGACATTGAGAACTAGAGGTCCCAATGGCCAGGTTCTTAGAAGCCTTAGAAGCTCCAGCCTTCATCCCCTGGGGATCTTGGGTGAGGGGGCCTGTCCTGGCAAACTCTGTCCCCACCCCATTTACTCCAGTATTCTTCAGCTGTTCACGCTGGCTCAACCATAGGTGGACAGAGACCACAGGAACCAAGGGTTCTCAGACAGCGAGACAGACAGATAGACTCCCCTAAGGGGGAATCCTCCCACACAGGACTCTCCAGGACACTCTTCTGGCCTCAGGAGTCTCTAGGGAATTATCTCTGGATGGCCACTCTCATTTGTCCCTGAATGAGGGACCTACCCAAACAGTGGCCTCAGGCCTCTCCTTGGGTCACAGCCCCCAAAATCCAGCCCTGCCCCTGGGCTTGCCTTAGCAGCTATATCTTATGCAAGGTTTGCTCTCTCTGTCCCTCTCTTTTTCTGTCTTCACTCTCTGCCTGCCTCTCTTTCCCTTTATCTGTCCCCTTTTTCTTCTCCTCTTTTCCTTCCCACTTCTTGGGGTTCTCGGGAACTGTGATTTCTTGACAAGCCCAGAGTATGTATCTGACCCCACCCCCACACCCCCACCCAGAAGAGTGCCTCAGCCCCTCAGCTCTGCTCAGCCGGACTCCGCTCTCCTCTTCCTCTCTCTCACCCTCTGGGCTTTTCTCCCCATTTCTTCTTCGGCTCTGTCCTCTTTCTCACTCCCTCCCCTGTTTCTCTCTCTCTCTCTCTCTGGCTCTCGCTCTCTCTGTGTGTGTGTGTGTCTGTGTGTCTCTGTCTCTGTCTGTCTCTGTCTCTCTCTCTCTGTCTCTCTCTGTCTCTCTGTCTCTCTCTCTCTCTCTCTGTCTCTCTCTGTCTCTCTCTCTCTCTCTCACTCTCTCTCTCTCTCTCTCTCTCTCTCTCTCTCTCTCTCTCTCTCTCTCTCTCTCTCTCTCTCTCTCTCTCCCTCTGGGTCTTGAGACCTCCGTGCGGTGCGCCTCTCTCTCTCTTTCTCCCTCTCTGCACCCCCTCCCCCTCCAGCAAAGAGGCCTCTGCGAGGCCGAATCTGGCGAAAAGGAGCTCGCAGCCGTTCAACAGGTAAGGACTCGGCTGGGCTCAGGAATGTGGAAATACGACTCGGCGGCGTAGCCTAGTGCAACGAGCAATATTAATCAGGGCGCCCGCCCGGGGAAGGGAGAGGTGGAGAGAGCTACACAAACTCCGAGCCTGAGCCCAGCACCAAGAGAGATCCGCAGGGACAAAGCAAGGCACCTACGGGCCCAGAGAGGCCATCCCAAGGACCAGAGAGGGCAGCTCAGGGCTCAGAGAGGCGGCCAGCCCAGGGACCAGAGGCAGAGATCCAATGGAAGGAGGCGGAGACCACGCGGTGGGACCCAGGTGTCCTGGTTGAGGGGACCCCGCCTGAGGAGGTGGCCCGCGCGCCTCTCATCCCCAAGCCAGACTGACGAGTTGTCAAGGTAATTTCAACACGTCTGAATGATGGATAGAGACGCGGATGATGTCTAGGCCTGCAGCACCTTACACACACTCATAATCACACTCACACGGCCCCGTGTAACAAGCACAGTTCCTCCTCCCTATCCCCTTTGGGAGCCCCCTTCTCTTGCTCGGTCCGTGGGTAGGTCCCCGGGTCAAGCGCTCGGATTCTGTCTCTCACTCCCGGATGAAAGCGCCTGCAGTTCCCCAGGGGATCCAGGCCCGGCTGCGGCCGCCGCCACAGTGGAACAACTCTGGTTCCCGGTTGGATCAGAGAGATGCAGGATCGGACACCGCCGCCCCCTACGTAGTTCTAAGCAGGCGAACCCAGCGAAGCGAACCCACCCTGACGTCCCCCCAAATCAGCCTGCCTGGACCAGCTCCCGAATGCGGGACCGCCCCTAGCTCGGTCCAAGAGCGCCTTCTCTTCCTCCTTGAGATTCGCCCAGGGTGAGGGGCACCTAGTTCTGGTAGGGAAGTGGACAGGAGAACCCGGCCAGACGCAGAGTGTGGTGTGTGTGGGAAGTGGGGGGTGGGGTGTGGAGGGTACTGTCTCTAAGGCGGCGACGTTCCATCCCCGGCCCCGCGTTCCATCACCGGGGCGGCTCGTTCCATCCCGGGCCGGCGCGTTCTATCTCCTGGCCCGCGCGCTCTCTTTGGCCACCAGCGAGAGTTTTCTTTCGGGATGGTGCTCCGTCCCCAGAGCGTTCCACAAGGGAATCTCTCGAGACTCCCCCCATCCCGCTCATCCCCCGGGCGCCCAGCCCCGGGCCCAGATCACTCACCCCAGCTTCACGTAGAGGACGCCAAAGCAGAGAAACACGTAGAAAATCCACTTGCGAAAGTTTCTGTGCATGATCCAGGAAAATAGACTTAGCCATAAACAGCTGGGGCGGGGGAGGGAGGCCGGGCTGGGGCAGGGGCGGGGGGGAGCGCCCCGAGGTGCGGAGCGGGGCTCAGGCTAGGGCTAGGCAGCGGTGGCCCGGAGGCCCGCGCTCGGAAACAAGACAGCAACCGAGGCAGCAACGGGGACCGGCACAGGCGGGCGCTGGGCGCGCCCTACCACCATGGTGAGCCTGCCCGCGGCATCCTGAGCCCAGCCCGCCCCGGCTACCGAGCAGTCAACTGGCCCGGGGGCGGGGCGGGGGGGGGCTGACGGGGGCGGGGGTGAGGGCGTCTCCCTGGCCGGCGGGGAGGGGGCCCAGGATAATTCACCCAACTGGATGCAGAGCAGAACCCGGACCCGGGCGGTGGGAGCAGCCCGCGGGGGAGGTTAGGAGGAGGGGGAGCGAGAACCCTCCCCGAGCCCCCGAGGAAGCGCCTGGGGTTGGGGGTGGAGAGTTGGACAGGATCCGGGATTAGGATGGTGAACACGGACAGGGACTGGGACAGAGACCGGCGCTGACGGCAGCGCGCAGCTCAGGGCCGCGGCTTCGGCTCCTCAGCGCCCTGGAGTCCCGGCCCCAGTCTTTCTCCCTCCCATGTGCCTTTACTTGTCTGCCGGCCCGCCCGCCCGTCTTCCTGCTGCCCAAGGGGAGAGCGAGGGAGCGAGGGAGCGAGGGAGCGAGGGAGCGAGGGAGGGAGGGAGGGAACGAGGGAGGGAGGGAGCGCACTCTCTTTGGGGAGGAGCTGCCTGCCAAGCTCTGCGGCCGCAGGTAGATGCAGGCTTTCTATCTCTCCCTGTCTCTGTCTCTCTGTCTCTGTGTGTTTCTCTCTCTGTGTCTCTCACTCCCTTCTCTATCCCTCCTCTCTCATCTCTCCCTTTCTTCCTTTTCTTCCCTAGTTTCCAAGATTCAACGCCCTAAATAATTCTATCTCAGGGGCTTCTTCTTGCCCTGTGGCTGTATGTGTCCCAGTCCTCGGCCTCAAACTCTGTCTCTGATGATGAGGGGCGCAGGATGGGGGCAGGGAGAGGGAAGGAGGCAGATCTGGGTGGGAAAATAGGGTGTGAGGGGATGGGGGAGCAGGAAGGAGGCAAGTGGAGGTAGAAAAAGAGGGAGGAAAGGAAGGGGGAGGGAGGGGGGAGGACACCTGCGGAAGGGGCCCCACCTCCTTGGAGGCTGGAGGGGAGCCCAGGGCGGGCGGCTGGGCAGGCGGGCTGAGGGGTAGGAGGGGGAGGGTGGAGGGAGGACTTGGCAGCTGGAGAGGTTTCTCTGCTCGCTGGCTCCCGGGGGAAGAAGGATCCCTCTCCCACCCCCCCCACCCCCTGCGTGCCCAGCCTCTTTCCCTCCCTCTCTCCCTTCCATCCCCACCCTCCCATCTCCCTCCTTATCAGGCCCGGCTCAGAACCACACCAACCAGTGAGAGAGGGTGACGTTTCGGGAGGCTAGCTCCACAACTCTCCCTGGTCCCCTTGCCCAGGATCTAGATGTGGGGGGTGTCTCTTCTGCTCCCACCCCCGCAGGCCCAGCTCTCTTCGAACTCCCCTGCCAGGGGGCCACATCTTCATGGGGGTGATGTGGGGAGGGAATCACCATTAGAATGGTAGAGGTAGTAGCATTTATGGGGAATTCAGCAGCAGTAGGTGGTGGTGGTGGTGGTACATTTCACAAACGAGTAAACCGAGGCCCAGTGAGGGTAGTGATGTGCCCATCTTAGGCTAGTAAGGACCACAGCCCAGCCTGGAAGCCAGGTTTTCTGGATCTCCATGCAGGGATCTGTACATCTCCTTCTGGATGTACTCATGACCTGGCTATTCCAACAGCCTCGATTTTAGTAATGATAACAATTACAATGAGCATTTCCATATTGCTCTCAAGCCAGTAACACGCTTCACACGTTGTCTCATCTGAGTCTCACAGCAAGGTTTTGATATTAGTATGAAGGTATCATTATCCCCTAAAATGGGGACCAGGAAACTAAGTCCCAGAGAGAGGCATGACCTTCGTGTGGTCATACAGCTGCTACCATCTGAGGCAGGACTCCTTCATTCATGTCCATCCATCCATCCATTCACTGAGAATTTATTCATTCCTACTGGGTGCTGAGCACTGAGCTAGGTATTGGGTACACAGAACCAAAAAAAGGAAACTGGGAAGCTTCAGCCTCATTTGTGCTTGGGTTGCCTGACTCGAAGGCCAGCAAAGATCCCCTGTGCCATAGGGGAACCTGGGCCCTGCAGCTGAAGAGTAGCTTGCCTGGGGTGCAGGGAATCCAGGTGAGCAGATTTGTAGTTCAAGGCTCCTTCCATATTGCAATGGATGCCTCAGTCTCCTGTGGGAGGGTCGCCCTGCCCCAGCACAGGTTTCCCCCCCCCAAAAAAAAAACCCTGAGAGATTAGGAGAATGGGGAGAGTGGGCACAGTCTCTTCTCCTCTGTCTCCAACCCCACCCCCAACCCCAGAGAGCCCTGGGCTCACAGAGGGGGGCCAATAAAGACAAATGGGGTATAGGGCAATGCAATAGGGTTGAACTGAACTCAGTTGAATGAGGCGGCTGCTTTGGATGGGACTGAATTGAAGCGAACTCACCACAACTGAATTGATTTGAAAAGCCCTTTGTCTTTAGGGAGGGACGGCGCTCAGAACCCCCGTAGAGAAGTTTCATCCTCAGGAGAGAGAGAGAGAGAGAAAGAGAGAGAGAGAGAGAGAGAGAGAGAGAGAGAGAGAGAGAGAGAGAGAGAGAGAGAGTTGTCTTTTTCTAAGTCCATGTGTATGTCTATGTAAGTGTGTACCCAACAAGGGGGAAGAGTGTTCTTGCCCAGGATCCAGCTGACTGAGCCTTTTTTCGGGGACAATCATCCCTCCATTCCCCACCCCCCAACCTCTCTCTTTAGGTCTGAGAACTGGAAGAAGCTCTGGCCCCACAAAGGAATCCCTCTCCCCCTCCCAGGGCCCACGCCCACCCCCAGCCTGCTCTTGGCTGGAGCCGCCTGATCCCTCCCTAATCTCCTTAAATCCTTTGAGTCTTCCTCACCACCCCTCTTCCTCCCCGAACCCAAAGAATCACAGTGGGACATACCTGGAAGGGACTTCAGGTCACAAAACAGACTGACAGAGCCTAGAAGGCTCTTACATGGGAGATTATTTCAGCAGAAAAAGACCTAAGAATATAAGAGCTGGGGAAAGGGGGGGGGGGGGGTGGTTGGTGCTTAGAAAAGGAAGTATCCCAGCTGAGAGAGGTCTTAGAACAGAGAGCATAGAATGTCGGAGCTGGGAGGGTCCTTAGAACGGAGAATGTCGGAGGGGGAGAGGTTCCCGAGCCACCACATTACACCCTACGGTTAGAAGGAGAGGCATTTAGAACGAGAACGCCAGCATGGAGAGCCATAGCCCGCCGCAGCGAGTCTAGTCCCTGTGGGTCTCCGTTTCTTCCCCTGTCATTTGAAGGAGTGGCCTGGCTGACTTCGGAGGCCACTTCTAGGTCCCCCTGTGTTCCTGTGGGCTCCGGAGAAGGCCCGGGGTCCCAAAGTCCCACGGTCATAGGTGATATTCAACCTCTCTCCTCTGAGAGGGACAGGAGGCCCCCAGGGACCCTCACCATCTTACCCCGCCCCATTCCCATTCGCCGGCCCCCTAGCCTCTCCACCAGACCCATGCTCGGCTCCCTGTATGGGGCTGCGGGCACCGGCTGCGGATCACAGAAAAGGCGCCCCGCTGTGCCCGGGTCAGATTCCTAGTGGTTCCTCCTTCCACCGGTGAGGCAGCCGAGCCCGAGAGGAGCGGAGCGGCGTACTACTCAGGGAGCAGATGTTGCCCCCCACCCCTCCCCAGCCGTGGCCGGCTGGAACAACTGGCTGCGCAGGGCAACATCTCCCCCTGCAGGGCAGAGAGAGTGGTAACAGGACTGGTCCAGCGCGAAGAAACAAGCCTGGAAAGTTAGAACTGGCTGGCTGCTTCAGGCCCGTCCCCTCTTTTTACAACGGAGAAAACTGAGTCCCATAGCGGAGATAAGACTTGCCGTAGGTCACCCAGTGAGGTAGCGGTTGAGCCTGATCTGGAAGCCAGGCCTCACGCGTTTGACTCCCAATCTGGGGCTCTGTCCACCCCAGGACATTCCTGTGCAGCTAACTTTCTTGTTTCATGAGCCACTAGGAAGGCCAGGTCCTAGAGGCGAAGGCACTCAGAGAGGAGGGATCTAGGCGGCTGGCTCACTCCTGGGTGCTGAAGGCCTGGCACTCCAGGGACGCCAGCCCCAAGGGCTCGGAGTTAGCGATGCCTCTACTCCACTCCCAGCCAGCAGCCCCGGGCAGGACCTTCGGGAATCCTGCCGAAGTCCTTTCCTGTCTCTGGGGCTGGAGGAAAGAAGGGTGAAAGACGGCTGCTCAGAAACCCAGGGACTCATTCCTTCCTTCTTTCCCTCCCCTTCCTTCTGCTCCTCCACTCACATCCATCCAATGGTGTGATCCACCTGCAAGCATTATGACCGGAATCCTCAGGGCTGGGCCTGCCTCCCAAAGGGGTGAGCTTCCCTGGCCGTGAGCACACCAGTGCCTCGGTGCAATTGTACTTTGAATTGAGGCCAACGATCACTCAAACAAATTCTGTGTATTCGTAGGACGATGTGCCCCAGGATTGGGGCGGTGCGGGAAGGGTAGGAACTAAGACTCCTGCTGTGACATTTGGGTAAATGCTTTTGCTAAAGAATTAACCTGTTCTGCCTGCTGTTTGTTAGGAGGGAGTAAACTAGAAGGATCTGGAGCACCCACAGGCCTACCTGCCTTCCAGGACCAGGAAAGCAGCAGCCTCTCAGCTTTGTGGGGACCCTGCTTGTCAGAGCCAATTTGGAGAGTGAGGGTGGCAGGGGTGAGAGGGAGACGGGGAGGAGAAGAGGAAGAGGAGAGGAAGGAAAGGGGAAGGGGAGGGGGAAGATGCAGAGGAGGAGGAGGAGGGATGAGGAGAAAGAGGAAGAGGAGGGAGAGAAGAATGAGGAGAGGGAGGAGGGGAGGGTGAGAAAGAGGAGATAGAGGAAGAGGAGGGGAGGGGGGAGATGAAGAGGGAGAGGAGGAGAGGGAGGAAAAGGAGGGAAAGGAGGATGAGGAGAGGGAGGAGGGGAGGGGGAGAAAGAGGAGAGTGAGAGAAATACTATAGACATATGTATGTGTATACATACAAACCTAATCCTAACCTCAGCTCTTCCTAACCTCTCTTAATACATGTATACCTATATATGTATGCACACACATGCACCAAAATCCTGTGCCTTTCCCATTCTTTCTTCTTCCTTTCCCCTTCCTCTTTCCTCATCTCTTTCATCTGCCCAGCTCCTCCTCTTTCCCCTTCTTCCCTTCCCTTCTCTCTCTTCCTCTTCTAATCCAGTCAATTGGATTCCACAAGCATTTCTCAAGCCTGTAAAAGGTGCTGTGCCCAGGGCCAAGGGGACAAAAACAAAAACTAAAGCCACCCTCCCCCCCTTCACATTCCACTGTGTGAGGGGGTTGGTGAGAAATAGGAAGAACAAACAGAGAAATAGAAAATGAAGCTCAAATACATACAAAGGCAATTCCTGGGGAGAAGTATGAGGCTCCTTCCTCTCTGGTACCTTCTGTCTTCCACTCTCCAATCATCTCTTTCTTCCCCCCCCCTTCATTCTTTCCCAGCTTTCCTCTTCTTATGTTCTCACCCCTCCTTTCTCTTCCCTTCTCACTCTCCTCTCTTTTCTTTTTCGTTATGCCTTCCCTCTCCCGTGTGCTCACCCCTCTAATGTAGTGGGAAGACCCCTGGACTGGAGATCAGAGAACCTGGGAACCAGCTGGAGTTCTGCTGACTGACCTAACTCAGTCTCTGCCCTCTCTGATCTTAGTTTACCTTCTCTGTACAATGGGGCAGTTAAACAAGGTGCTCTCTAAGGCCCCTTCCAGCTCTGACATTCTGTGTTTAAGGACCCCTCCCCCCCTCTGGACCTCAGTTTCCTCTTATGTAAAATTGAGGGCAAAGGGAGAGCCAGGGGAGAGAGCCTAGAAAACATCCAGGAAGCTGGCTGCGGATGCTGGAAACCACTGGAAGTGAGCTGCTGCCCCCTACTGGTGGTAGCCACTATTGGCTGGTGATTGGCTTCAGAGCTGGAAGCTGGCCTTAGTCCAAGATTTTCATCGTGCAGAAAGATTATTAGAGGGTGACAGCAAGGTCACAAAGCCAAGGTAAGGGGTGTGTGTGTGTGTGTGTGTGTGTGTGTCTGTGTGTGTGTGTGTCTGTGTGTGTGTGTGTGTGTGTGTGTGTGTGTTTCTGTGTTTCTGTGTTTTGTTCATGAAAGTTATGTGTGCCTACATAGGGCATAGATGAGGCCAGAAGCTGACAGTCTCCTCTCCGTAGAAAGAGGGGGTACTTGGCTAGAATTACATCTTAACCCCCATATATCTTTAATGCATTAATTAATTAATTTATTGTTTGTTTGTTTGTTTTCAGTTTTCAACGTTCACTTCCATAAGGTTTTGAGTTTGAAATTTCCCCCTCCCTCCCCAAGATGGCCTGCAATCTGATATAGGTTCTACATATACATTCATATTAAACATATTTTCACACTGGTCATGTTATAAAGAAGAATTAGAACCAATGGGAGGAACCACGAGAAAGAAGAAACAAAAAAAGAGAAAGAGAAAGAGCAAATAGTCTGCTTCAATCTGCATTCAGACGCCAGAGTTCTTTCTCTGGATGTGGATGGCATTTTCCATCATGGGTCTTTTGGAATTGTCTTATATCCTTGCATTGCTGAAGAGTTAAGTCTAACAAAGTCGGTCATCAAACAATATTGCTATTACTACGTGCAATGTTCTCCTGGTTCTGCTCACTTCACTCAGCATCAGTCCATGTAAGTCTTTCCAGGCTTTTCTGAAGTCTGCCTGCTTATCATTTCTTATAGAACAATAGTATTCCATTACATTCATATACCACAACTTGTTCAGCCATTGCCCAATTGATGGAAATCCTTCTAAGTATTTTTAGTCTGGGGAAAAGCATTGTTAGGTTCAAGCTGGGCTTCTGATGGCTATGCTTTAAAAGAGTGCTCCAAGTTATACATCCAAGGCTGGACCCTCCTCTCACCAAATGAACACATGTATGAAATAGCAAATAAACCCATTTATCCAGCTGGTAGCAAACAGACATCAGAAAAGGTGAACAGAGGAGGAGATGCCCGAGTCAATACCATCTCTGATGTGTCAAGATGTCACAGCTCGGCTGAGAATCCCAGCTCTCACCAAAAGGAAATTTCCCAAAGTCTCCAGTGTAGCAAGCTGGGGAAGAGCCATGACAGAAACTGCCAGCTCTCCTCCACATCAGCTTCTTCCCAGTCTTTCTCTCTTGTCAGGAAACCAAAGAGAGTCTGTAACCCTGAAGCCAGAGTCTCTCTTCTCTTAATCTCCCTCCAACTCCACCCCTTATTCTGAAGTGCTCAATCCCCACTGATGAGGAGAGTCTCAAGCAAATGCACAGCACACTGACAAGTGAGGATTCGGACCCAGGTCTTCGTGACTCAAAGTCGAATGCTCTGTTTTCTGTGCTATAGAATAATGTGTAATAACTACTATTTCTTTATGCAGGGCATTCCAAAAGTCTTGTTGCAATTTTAAGCTATTAAAACCTAACACTGACCAGAGATGTTTGGGGCACCCTTTGCAAAATATTGGATATCTTGTCCCATGGGTCCCCTGATTCCCCATTTTACAGATGAGGGAACTGAGGCAGGCAGTGGCATGCTAGGGTCACACAGATAATAACCAACTTAGGCAGGATTTGGACTGGTGCTTTCTTGACTCTGAGATCAGAACAATACCCACCACAGTGCCTTACTCACCTCTCTAAGAGCTCTAACCCAATACAGATATGAATGGTTAATGGGAAGCCAAAAAACTTAAGTGGCACAGTGAAAAGTTCAAGGGACACAGCTTAGTCAGGGGACCTGGGTTCAAATCTCCACTCTGCTATCTGTATGTATGGCCTTAGGGAAGTCACTTGCTTTGCTAGGCCTAATGCCCCTTCAAGTTCTATGCCTATAATGTGCCTTCACAGCCTCAGTCTGCCCTTCCACAGTCCCTTCCACCCTTGGAGGGACACATTCAGAGGCTATTGTGTTTTTTAAAAAAGAAAGTGAGGACACAAAAATAGCCCTGGTGTTGTCTCCCTTGCCAGGCTGGTCCTCAGCTAGGGGAGAGGAAGACTGTGAAAGGGAAGGACCACCAGAGAGAAATGAGAGAGAGATGGAGTCAACAAGTATTTTATGAAGCCCTGCTCATGCCAGGTGCTAAGCCAAATGCTAGGCATACAAACACAAGAAAAAAGAAAGACAGTGCCTGCCCTTAAGGAGCTTCTACTCTTCCATGGGAAGACAACACAGAAAAGGGAGGCGAAAAGTGTGGGGGAGGAGGGGGTGGGTTACCTGTGTAGGAACATGGTGGCAAAGTCCAGAGAATGAAGGATGGCTGGTCTGGGCCCATCCTCAAAAAAGAAGTACCAGGGAGAGCTCCCCAGTGGAAGAAGGAGAGCCCTGGGCAGGGGATGTGGAGAGGGAAGGGCAGAAAAGGAAGGCCACTGCAGCATGGGGGCTGGGGCCAGAGAGAGAAGCACAAGATGACGGGCAAAGGCTGGTGAAGGATGGCTGGGCTTGCTCATTAGTTGCCTGGGTGGATCTTTCTCCTCTACCACTACCTGCAACTCCATAACTTAATGAGAAAAACACCTGGGCTAGTGGCCAGTCCAGAACTGAACTCATTCCCTCCTCCTCCTCCCCCTCCTATGTTCCCTATCTAGTGAGGGGGCAGCACCTTTCTGAGTCTGCCAGGCTCCCAATCTCGGGGCCATCCTGGGCTCTTCCCTGCCTCTCAGCCCCGTCCCTTCCAAGCTGGTGCCAAGGCCTTGTGACATCTCCCGAGCATGCCCCCTTCTTCCCTCTGACACAGTCCCCACCCTGAGGCAGCCCCTCAGCACCTCACAGCTGGATTACTGCCATAGCTGCTGGGGTGGGGCCTGCCTGCCTGAGGTCTCTCCTCCCTCCAGACCATTCTCCAATCAGCCACCAAAGGGATCTTCCTAAATAAAGGTCTGACCATGTCACACCCTACTCAAACTCCAGTGACTCCATATCACCTCCAAAATAAAAAATAACATCCTTTTTTAACGTTCAATGCCTTTCATAAGCTAGCCTCCCCCAACCTTCCCAGTCCTTTTATATCTTACTACCCCCCCAACATACACCACACACACACACACACACACACACACACACACACACACACACACACACACTCACTCACTCACTCTGTTCCTCATACAAGACTCCAGACATTCTCTCTGCCTTTTGCTCATGCCTGGGAGGCCCTCCCAACTTTTCCATCCCCTGTTCTCAGGCACCTCCCAGTTCTGACATCCCCTGTGCTCAGGGCCCTCCTAATTCTGACATTTCTTGTTCTAAATTCTCAGACTCTGCCTGCCTCTGACATCCCATGTTCTAAGCTCTTTTGCCCTTGTGAAATGCTGTCATTTCCCATTTAATTTTCCATAAGCCCCACCAGGGAGGTTTGTGTTTTCTAGGAGGGGGACCTAAGAGCTCCAGAGTCCCGAGCTCTCTGGACACTTCCCCCTCCTCCTTCCCATCCCACCCCACCCCGAGACGCTCTCTCAGGACCAAGTCCCCATGTTCCCTGAGCCTCAGGCTCTGCTGCTTTGACCACGTTTTGGAGGCTGATCCCACAATAGGCCCCACCCAGGTGAGGTGAGGCAGGCAGAACCCAAGGTCCCAGGCCAGAATCTCCTTTGCTCCACCTGCACACTCTCTTGGGTGAGACAAAGATTGGGTTTTACCTGAAATGGTTTTTAATGGGTCTTATGGAGATTTGTTGTTGTCGTTTCTGGGTACTATACAATTAAATGTTCCCTTGTAACCACGATTTAAGCAAAAATAGCCGCTGATGGTACAGAGGGCCACTAGGGGGTGCCAGAGTGCACAGAGCACTCATCTTCCTGAGTTCAAATCCACCCTCAGACACTAACTGTACACAGACCCTGGGCAAGTCACTTCACCCTGTTTGTCTCAGTTTCCTCATCTGTAAAAATGAGCTGGGGAAGAAAATGACAAACCACTCCAGCCCCAAATGGGGTCACAGAGAGTCAGTCAGTACTGGAGAGCAAACAGTTCAGGCAACATTCTTCCTTGTAGTCCCCCACTTTTTTGCCAAGCAGAGGGGCAGGTAGGAGTTCTTCACCTGTCCTGCATCATGGGCCCTGTTGGCAGCCCAGTGAAGACTATGGGCTCCTCTCAGAATTACATCTGTAAGTACACAAAATGTAACACGCAGGGTTCCCAAGAAAACCAATCATACTGAAATGTAAGTCTCAAAATACATTTTAAAAATAAAAACTTCTGGGGGGGAAGAGACAAGATGGCAGCTGGAAAGCAGGGACTCACTTAAGCTCTCCCCCAAATCCCTCCAAACACTTGTAAAAAACGGCTCTGAACAAATTCTAGAGCTACAGAACCCATGAAATAGCAGAGGGAAGCAGGTCTCCAGCCCAGGACAGCCTGGATCTATCGCATGGTGCTGGGAGTGGAGCACAGCCAAAGGTTGTGCCAGGACCAACCAAACTGGGAGTCAGGCAGTGCAGGCCATAAGGCCATCAATCACTGAGCTGTGGCCAGACTTCTCAACCCACAAACGCCAAAGACAATGGAGCAGGTTAGTGGAAAACTGCTGGATAGGGGTGAGAGAAGTGTGCAGTCTGGCCCCAGCCCTGGGGGCGGTGGAGGTGGCATGGCAGCAGCATCAGGAAGCTCCTGTGGCTGCTTCCAGAGCTCCAGTGTCATCTGCTTTCCAAGTTCCTGGCCCACCCAGTGGGAGGAATCAAGCAGCGGATCAGAATGGGAATGCAAGAAAGGCTTTGCTGGCCCAGAGGCAGGGTTCTCCTGCTTTGCCCTATTTGGATCTGGGTGATGGTCCTGGTTGGCAGTTCCTGGGGGAGGAGGAGTGCTGATGTGGCAGAGCTTCTGGTGAAGGTGGAGTAGAAGTAGCTTTGAAAACAGCAGCACAGCCCCTAAAGCTTGGGACAAAGCACTGTCCACTCTGAAGACAGTCATAATCTGACCAAAAGCTCAAGGGTCAAATAGCTGGCTGGGAACATAAGCAGTAAGCAGCATAAAAGGACTCAGACTCAGACTCAGACTATAGAATCTTTTTTTTGGGGGGGTGACAACGAAGATCAAAACATACAGCCAGGAGAAGTCAACAAAGTCAAAGAGCCTACATCAAAAACCTCCAAGAAAAATATGAATTGGTCTCAGGCCATGGAAGAGCTCAAAAAGGATTTGAAAAAAGCAAGTAAGAGAAGTAGAGGAAAAACTGGGAAGAGAAATGAGAGTGATGCAAGGAAACCAAGAAAAACAAGTCAATGACTTGCTAAAGGAGACCCCCCAAAAATACTGAAGAAAACACTGAAGAAAATAACACTTAAAAATATACTAACTCAAATGGCAAAAGAGCTCCAAAAAGCCAATGAAGAAAAAAAATGCCTTGAAATGCAGAATTACCCAAATGGAAAAGGAGGTCCAAAAGACCACTGAAGAAAATGCTACCTTAAAAACTAGATCGGAGCAAGTGGAAGCTAGTGACTTTATGAGAAATCAAGATATTATAAAACAGTACCTAAGGAATGAAAAAATGGAAGACAATGTGAAATATGTCATTGGAAAAGCACTGACCTGGAGAATAGATCCAGGAGAGATAATTTAAAAAGTATTGGACTACCTGAAAGCCATGATCAAAAAAAGAACCTGGACATCATCTTTCAAGAAATTATCAAGGAAAACTGCCCTGATATTCTAGAACCAGAGGGTAAAATAGAGATTGAAAGAATCCACTGATCGCCTCTTGAAAAAGATCCCAAAAAGAAAACTCTTAGGAATATTGTCGCCAAATTCCAGAGTTCTCAGGTCAAGGAGAAAGTACTGCCAACATCCAGAAAGAAATGATTTGAGTATTATGGAAACACAATCAGGATAATACAAGATCTAGCAGCTTCTACATTAAGGGATTGAAGGGCTTGGAAAATGATATTCTGGAAGTCAAAGGAGCTAGGATTAAAACCAAGAATCACTTACCCAGCAAAACTGAGTATCATGCTCCAAGGCAAAATATGGATTTTCAATAAAATAGAAGACTTTCAACTTTCTCAGTGAAAAGACCAGAGCTGAATAGAAAATTTGACTTTCAAATACAAGAATCAAGAGAAGCATGAAAAGGTAAACAAGAAAGAGAAATCATAAGGGATTTACTAAAGTTGAACTGCTTTGTTTATGTTCCTACATGGAAAGATGATATTTGTATCTCATGAAACCTTTCTCAGTATTAGGGTAGTTGAAGGGAATATACATATATATACATATATATATATTTATATACATATATATATTTATATACATATATATATACATACATATATATATATATATATATATATATAGAGAGAGAGAGAGAGAGAGAGAGAGAGAGAGACAGAGACAGAGACAGAGACAGAGAGAGACAGAGAGAGACAGAGAGAGACAGAGGTACAGGGTGAGTTAAATATGAAGAGATGATATCTAAAAGAATAAAATTATGGGATGAGAGAGGAATATATTGGGAGAAGGAGAAAGGGAAAGATAGAATGGGGTAAATTGTCTCACATAAAAGTGTCATGAAAAAGTGGTTCTATTGGAAGGGAAAAGGAGGCAGGTGAAAGGGAATGAGTGAATCTTGCTCTCATCAGATTTGACTTCAGGAGGGAATAACATACACACTCAATCAGGTATCTTACCCCACAAGAAAGTAGGGGGAAGGGGATAGGAGAGGGGGGGATGATAGAAGGGAGGGCAGATTTGGGGAGGAGGTAATGAAAAGCAAACACTTTGGAAAAGGGACAGGGTCAAGAGAGAAAACTGAATAAAGGGGGACAGGATAGGATGGAGGGAAATATAGTTAGTCTGTCACAACATGACTATTATGGAAGTGTTTTGCATATTGATACATGTGTGACCTATGTTGAATTGTTTGCCTTCTTAGGGAGGCTGGGTGGGAAGAGAAGAGGGGAGAGAATTTGGAACTCAAAGTTTTAAAAGCAGATGCTCAAAAGAAGTTGTTTTTACATGCAACTGGGAAATAAGATATATAGAGAATAGGGCATAGAAATCTATCCTGCCCTACAAGAAAGTAAGGGGAAAGGGGATGGGGGGGCGGAGTGGGGTGACCAAAGGGAGGGCTGACTGGGGAACAGGGCAATCAGAATATATGCCATCTTGGAGTGGAGGGGGGAGGGTAGAAATGGGGAGAAAATTTGTAACTCAAAATCATGTGGAGATCAATGTTGAAAACTAAAAATATTAAATAATAAAATATGAAAAAAATAATTAAAAAAAACTTGCTGGCCATCAGTTTAAGATCCCGGGTCTACATCTGGGATTTTGTTTTCTGCTTCTCCAAGAAGTCTTGTCCCCTGTGAGAGAGCAGACACTCAGAAACAATCACCATAACAAAGTAACATTCATATTTGTTTTCCTTTGGCAGCCCTTTACAATTTACAAACCACTTTCTGGTCCTCCCAACCACACTGTGAAGTGCAGGAATCGTATCATCATTTTATAGCGGAAGGAACGAAGGCTCAGGGACACAGCCACTTGCCCGAGGTCACACAGGAAGTTGGCAGAACCTGGATCACCTGACTTTGTCCAGAACTCTTTCCACTGAGCCTCAGTTCCTCCACTGACCCTGTAATGGCTCCTGCTCCATTTGAAACACGATAAGCTGGTCCAGAGAATCATTGGATTCTTTAAAACCATTATTTTTTTAAAAGCCTGTTTTCTTTTTTTCCAGAGCTATATTTCAGGAAATCCTAAATGAAAACTGCACAGGACAAAAAGTCCCAGGATGTGGGGGGGGAGGGGTGGAATCTAGCTTCCAAACCCCAAAATATCTTATAAACAACCAAAAATTCTATCCCCAAGGACAGAGCACCCACAATGAAAAGATATGTTCCCCCAAGTGGAGGGAGTGCCCACATGTGGTGAGGGGCTGCAGTTGGGTGTGACCGCATCTCGGCCATCACTGGTCATCCTGACTTCCCATCCTGCCGCTGGACTCCAATGCCTGGAGGACAGAAAGAGGCTGATGCCTCTTCCAAACTCTGCCTCATTGATGTCCAATTCACAAGCAAGTCATGACATCAGGAGGGTGATACCATCTGTACTCTTCAATGGCTGAGTCCCTCCGTCCTAAAGGATTCTAGAACTTTATCAGAAAGCATCCATGATGCACATGGGGAAGGATCTACTTTCTCCCCTTTTCTCCTATTTGGCCCAGCTTTTGCTGGTCTCCAGTTCATGGCACCTCTGATATTCCTCCATAATTTCTCAAAGATGCACAAGTTAAGAGATTCAGCTATCACAGCCACCACAGTCCTTTTGAGTGGCCCAGGATGCATCATAGGACTATAGAGTTAGAGCTGGAAGTGCCTTTAGAGATCCTCTGTTCCACCCCTCCCCTATTTTTCAGATGAGAAAACTAAGGACTTGTGAGGTCACTGACTGGATCAAGGTCACACAGATAGATGGCAATTGGCAGAACCAGAATTTGAAGCCGTTTCCTCTGACTCTCAATCCTGTGCTGTACCTTGATGCCAGTCTAGTGACTTGTTCTCACTAAGAACAGCTAAGCTTTCATCTCCTCACTTAGCTTGGGTTCCAATTCCCTATTAATAATTTTCCCTCTAGCCTTTTGGAGCCCGAAATCCCTCTCTTTGGTAAAGAAAATAGAAGCAAAGACAGAACTAAGTAAGTTTGCCCTGAGTTCTTACCGTGGTCCATCGTCCCAGTCCATGGCACAGTCTTGACCCCTCTCTCATCCTCCTGGGGCCCTCAACGTAGCTTTAAACAAGCCATTCCTTTCCTACCCTGAGCCCTCATCAAGATGGCATCATGACTGCTTGTGTGACATTGATTGGGTGGGTCATTGTCCTTTAACTCTCTGTCTGATCTTTGGACCCAGTGAGGGAGGAGGTTGGAGAAGGTGGCTTCTGGGATCCTTTCCAGTGATGGAGCCAAGATGCTGTGACTCAGGCTAAGCTCATTCTGAGGGTCATGGGAGGGACTCCAGAGGGTAGTCCAATTCCCCTGATTTTACAGATGAGGAAACTGAGGCACAAAGGGGATGAATAACTTCCCCAAAGTCACTGTGGTAGTTACAAGCAATCCTGAACCCTGCTTTTTAAAATAGGTCTGGAAGAAGCCCCCATGCCCCTCCCCCAGCCACGCTCCATTTCTAGACCACTCCCCCTTTTTTTCTTCTTCCTTCTCATTGGTTTCCTTTATGAAACCTTCAGAATACCATTCCTGAGAGCTTTCCCTCTGCCCTGAGCCAATTTTTCCCACAGAACTGAGTCCATGGGATGCTACCTATCTTTTAAAATCTGCTCTGCCTTCAGCTGGGAGGGGAGGAGATATCAGACAATGCCAGGTTTTCCTGTCTTTGTGGGTTACAAATTCTGAGTTGAAGTGGCAGCTTCACCCAGCCCCCACTGCCCCTCCCAGTGCCCTCAGCCCCTACCACCTCTCAGTGCCCCAGCTCCCACTGCCCCACTGTGCCCCAGTGCCCCTAGCCCCCACTGCCCTGTCACGGCTCCTGTAGGGATGGGCTCAGGGCTTCTCTGGTGAATATTTAACCACCTGCCTGCTGAGAAAAAAATCTCCCCCAAGACATAATTCAGTTGACTGATGCATTATTCACATTTTCTCCATCACTTTCCTAAGTCTAGACAATCAACCAATAATAGAGCAAGGCCTGATGGTTGAATGTGCTGATTTCCATGCCTGACACTACCCTCTGCACCATCCTGTCTGCCTGCCCTTCTTCAAAGTCATGCTCTGGGAATGTTCATCTTGTCTTTTATGTTCAATTTGTGGCCCAATAAATGGGACAGCAATGTAGTCCAGAGCAGAGAGCCCTGGCTGTGGAGTCAGCCAGCCTGACTCTAACTGGGCAACATTTGGGGTGGGGTAGGAAGGATAGGTATACGCATTCATTAATCACCTACTGTGTGCCAGGCCCTGTGCTAAGTCCTTTACAACAATCCTATGAGGTAGGTGCAATAGTTATCTCCATTTCACAGTTGGGGAAACCAAGGCAGAGTGAAATGGCTGCTCAGCGCCACTCAGACCGTTAACCTCCCAGATGCTCCACTTCCTTATCTAAAAGATGAGGAGCTAGACAGCCTCTGCAGGCCCTTCCTGCACTAAATCCATGACCTCTGCCTTGGGAGTTGGGGGGTCTGGGTCCAGACTCACTTCTGCCACTGACTGGTGAAACCTTGGGCATATCCTGGCTCTTCTTGGAATCTCTGTCTCTTGGTCTGTAAAATGGTGGCACTGGGCTAGAAGGTCTCAAAGGCTCCTTCTGCTCCCAAATTCTATCACTCTCCTTCTGGGGTGGTGGAAAAAATAGTGTACACTGTCCAAGACCTGAATTCCAATCCTGACCCTGCTTGGTCACCTGCATGCCTCTTGATGACTCCGGCTCCTCCCTGGGCTTCATTTTTCTCCTCTGTAAAATGGAAGAGTTGGATCAGATGGCCGCTAGGTGTAAGAACTCATGAAATGGGCACCCTACGATCGCGTTCATCGAGAGCCAACCTTCGCTGCCATTCTCACATAGGCCACAAGATGGCGGCCGCATTTCAGAAAAGAAAGTCCCGGCGTGCCAGACTTGAACACAGGGAGTTTACGGCTGGAAAGGCCTGGAGACCACTTTGTCTATGGGGAAGTTCACTCTTACTTCTGGAGAGCACAGCATGATCGCTTCAGAGCCAGAGGGGACACGGAAGGTCACCAAGTCAGGAACTCTGACGCAGAGTTGTGCCTTGCCCAGGTTCCAACAGCTAATGAGTACCTGAAGCAGAAATTGCACCCAGGTCTTCCTGATGGAGCCCAGCACTCCGCGTGCTATAGCAAGCTGAGCTTCATCAGTTTCTGCTTGAACCCGGCCTAGGAGTGAGACGGAACATTGGTCTTAATATTCAGAGATGGCCGGGACGACCCCTGAGCTTGGATCCTTTCAGGCGGGTCCTGAACTAGGGTGGGAAGGCATAGGGGATGTCCAGACAAAGGGGCTAGGTCTCCAGTGTCTTCAGCCTACGGATTCCTGTAGAATAGACACCCTCTGAGGGCAGGGACCGAGGCATGTTGGGTTTCATATTCCCAACATAGAACACAATGCCTTCCATGTGTGGAGCAGTGCACTTAGCACTTTATAAATGTTCTCTCATTGGATCCTCATGACGGTCCTGGGACAGAGATGCTGTTACTTCTGCCTGCTGAGGAAACCGAGGCAGATAGAGAGGTTAAATGACTTGCCCAGGACCACACAGCTATGAAGCATCTGAGGCTGGACTTGAACTCGGGTCTTCCTGACTCCAGGCCCAGTTCTCTACCCAAAGGGCCACCTAACTGTCTTTTTCCTTCAGGGTAACTAGGGGTAACCTTGAGGGCTTATGACTTCTAAGACCATTGCTCTCAAGCCCCTGTCTGGTATGCTCCCCCATTTCAATCAACCAGCAGAACTCTGTTAGTTTCTAGAAAGGGGAGTCTCTATTGAGAAAGCATAACAGAGATCATAGCCACAAATTTCCTATCCCAGGTGGGGATACACTCACCCCTGGCACCCCTAAGGTCCCTGGGGAAAGTGGGTACAGTAGGAGTGAGGCACATGCGTGAAGGACACATGTGGCCACAGAGTGTCTTCCAACTTTCTTCCTTTGTGTCCTTTCGAGGAGTCCTCAGGTGGCTCCCCTCAGGCATAGCTCTCTGGGCTCGGTGGACTCGTGCCTTTCTGGAGCCCATAGTTAGCTATCTCTCTGTCATGAGGGGTCAAGCTTCCTGAAGCTGCTACACTCTCAGGCTACTATTCTCTATCTTTAGAGCTCAGTAGCCAACAGAACCTCTCAGACATCTCTGATGGATCTCCCCTACCTGCCTTAAACTTACATGGGCACTCACAGCTCAGGGTACTCATTCACCTAAGGTAAGGAATGAGCAAACACACAGAAGACCAGACTTGACCCACTCATGGACATTTCGAGTCCAAATGGGGGATAGGATTCCTGGCTTTCCCCACCTGGCAATCCCAGTGGTTCCCCTGTCCCCAAAGCTCCCAGAGAAGAGAGAAATCTCATCTGCTCCAGTCCTCCGAATGTACACTCAGCTTCAGTCCAGCAACTCGTGAGTCCCCAACTCTTCCCATTCCAAAGCCAATTAAGAGGCTTTTTGTCACCTCCACAACCACGGACGTGGTGACTGGAGCCAAGCTCCAAAGTGCTACATGTTGGATTGGCAGCATGCTGAGAAACTCTGCCCCTGCTCTGTGCAACCCACTAGAAAGGGCAAATCTGAGCATGCTCAAAGGCCGGGTCCCTCATTGGTCAGCCTCCCATCCCCACCCTATTGCACTGAAAAAATGGAAAAACAAGCTTATTGTTCTGTTGACTCATTGTCGAGTTGCTTTTAAACCTTTATAATAAGATTTTAAAGTGCAATGTTAGAAGCAGGTCATTCATCCTGCTGCATTTGTAGTTTTCAAGAATCTGAAACAAAAGCTGGACCCAGAAAATAGCAAATGGGATTTATATGTGTGCAAGTGCATATGTGTGTATTCATGAGTGTGTGTATGAGTGTGTATGTGTTGAATATGAGTATATGTGTGTGATTGTGAGTGTATGAGTGTGTGTGAGTGTGTGGGAGAGAAACAGACAGTCAGTGACAGATTAAAACAAAGACTGAGAAACACAGACAATTCAAAGGCAGCTTTCAGGAGTGTGAACCTTTGCGGCAGAGAAGAGAATTGACTGTGTAAGAGAGAAAGAGCCCCAGCCACCAGGAGTCAAGATGCAGAGGAGTAGGAACAGAGAACTTTGCTGAGTAACTACCAAAGGAACCGTACCCTAGGGAGAGCGGTAGGAGGACACCAAAAAGGACGTCAGTGACCTGCAGGACTGGAGACTTGAGTTACCTTTGCCACATGTGTTTCTGACATTAGATCCTCATTTCCAGTGCACTCTAACTTTGTGCTCACCCTTTCCACTAATGGAAATGCTTTGTATATGTTTGGGAGGATGTGCTCCCCAGTTTCTGGACCCAGTGTTTTGCAATTACTGTCCTTCCTGTATCAGCTCAGCAAATGTCTCTGCTGTAGCCTTGTAGTGTCTACTGGCAGACCGTTAAAGACAAGTTCACCTGTGAGGGCTCATGAACTATCATTTTAGAACTGCAGACCCACAGAATGTCTTTGAAACTGGGGAGTAACTGCCCTCTGGTTGATCTAACCCATCCATGTGCATGAAAGTCCAAGTTGGGGGCAGGGTGGTACTACACTATTAAATCCTTTGTCAAATGGATGAAATGTTAAGTTTTCTTTCCAGTTTAAAAAGTATTTTCATATTCTTACTTTCTAGGTGGCGCAGTAGAGAGAGTGTGAAAATCGGAGTTTAAATCCAGCCAGACACTTACTGACTGTGTGACCTTAGACTTACCTTCTGTCTGCTTCAGTTTGCCCATCTGTAAAATGAAGATAATAATATCAAAGTTGTCCTGAGGATCAAATGAGATAACATCTGGAGAGCACCTAGCCAGAGCTTAATACACACTTGTTTCCTTCCCTCCCTCCCTCCCTCCTTCCTTCCTTCCCTCCTTCCTTCCTTCTTCCATCCCTCCCTTTCCTTCTTTCCTTCCTTCTTTCCTTCCTTCCTGCCTTCCCTACTCCCCTCCCTCCCTCTTCCCTCCCTCCCTCCTTCCCTCCCTCTTCCCTCCCTCCCTCCCTCCCTCTCTCCCTTTCTCCCTTCCTCCCTTCCTCCCTCCTTTTCCCTTCCTTCCTTCCTTCCTTCTCTTCCTCCCTCCCTCCTTCTTTCCTCCCTCCCTCCTTCCTTTCTCCCTCCCTTCTTCCTTCCTTCCTTCCTTCTTTCCTTCCTTTCTTCCCTCCCTCCCTTCTTCTCCCCTCTCTCCTTCCTCCCTTCTCTTCTTCCTCTCTCCCTCCTTCCCTCCTTCCTTCCTTCCTTCCTTCCTTCCTTCCTGCCTTCCTGCTTCCCTCCCTTCTTCCTCCCTCCCTCCTTCCTTCCTTCTTTCCTTCCTTCCTGCCTTCCCTCCCTTCTTCCTCCCTCCCTCCTTCCTTCCTCCCTCCCTTCTTCCTTCCTTCTTTCCTTCCTTTCTTCCCTCCCTCCCTTCTTCCTCTCTCCTTCCTCCCTTCCCTTCTTCCTCCCTCCCTCCTTCTTCCCTCCTTCCTTCCTGCCTTTCTTCCTTCATCTGATCCTCACAATAGCCCTGGGAGGGAGAACAACCATCAGAGGATCCCAGATTTGGAGCCAGAAGGGGCCTCAGAGAAGGTTCCATCTGCCTCAACCTTGACACATTATAGATGGGGAAACTGAGCCCCAGAGGGAGCAATGACTTGCCCTGGGTCACCCAGAGCTACCGGTAGAGCCAGAATTTGAACCTGGGTCCAGGTTTAGAGATATCTTTGCTACACCAAGGTCATTCTTCATTTTACAGATGAGAAAACTGAGGTCCAAAGAAGCCTGAAGTCACAGAGGGGGGTGGCAGAGGTTTGAATTCAGATCTCCTGTTATCCTGGACACTGGCCCTTGATGGCAATTACCTTTCCTGTTGACCCCTTGGCACCTTTTATTCCAAGTCCAGCTCCTGTGACCTCCTAAGGTCTATGAGCTTACCCAACTCTGCTGCCAATCCACCATGTGACCTTGGGCAAGTCATTGGCTGCTCTGTGCTTCAGTTCCCTTCACTGCCCCTTCCAGTTCTAAGCCCTTTGTTGGTATGAATGGCCTCCCATGGCTGGAGGTGCTGCTGGACCCCCCTCTTTTCTGGGGAAGCAGTGCTAGGAGAATGGGGGACTCCATCCAGGAGGGGGAGACTGCCCTGGGAGGAGGGGGGAGACCCCTGAGAGCCCCAAACATCTGGGAGTCCAGAAGTGTCCTTGGAGGCCCATGGAGATGACGAAATGGCACCAGACCCCAGACCCTCTCCCCCAACCCCACCCCAGCTCCTTCCCCAGAGAAGCTCACAGCAGCCTGGGCCAAGCCAGGGCCCTGTCAGAGGAGAGGCTGAGGCAGGGGAATAAACATTTCTAGAGCACCTACTATGTGCCGGGCTTTTCACAGCCATTGTCTCATTTGATCTCTACAACAACCCTGGGAGGGAGGGGCTATTACCATCCTTATCTGACAGTTGAGGAAACTGAGGCAAACAGGGCTAAGTGACTTGCCCAGGATCACACAGCTAGGAAGTGTCTGAAGCTGGATTTGATCTCAGGTCCTCCTGACTGCAGGCTCAGCCCTCCATTGAAGCGGCAACTGCCCAGGCTGTTGTTGGCAAATGGTCAGATGATGCAGGGAGCCCCAAACAGGGAGGAGGAGGAGGAGGAGGAGGAAGAAGTCCCTCTCTCCTCAGTTTTGCCTGGGCTTGGCATCCAACCTGGGCACCATGCTGTAGAAAGCACTTAGCTTTGCTCTGTGTGTAGCTGGTATGGGCTGCCCCCAACCCCAAACCCCATTAGGTCACAGGCTCCTTGAGACAGAGGCTGCTTTTGTCTTTCTTGTCCCCCCAGGGATCAGCACAGTGCCTGGTACACAGTAGGTACTTAATAAATGCTTGCTGATAGACCCCAAAGGAAGGTGACGGACAGTGAGGGCACTGGAGACCAGGCCCTCCTAGGTGAAGCAAAGGAACCAAGAATGTCTGGCCTGGATAGGAGAAGGCTCTGGGCCTGTCTTAGGAGGTAAGGATTGGTCTGCTTGGCCCTGGAGGACAGCACCCAGAGCCAGGGGTCACTCTCCTACATGGGGCCCCACCCCAGACATTGCAAGTGGAACAGTCCTGGTCTTTCACACATAGTTCGGGCTTGAAAGGGACCTTAGAACTTAGAACACAGAACTATGGGGCTGGGCAAGGCCTTAGAACACCAAATGGCACTCATAGATCTTTGAGCCCAGAGCCTCTATTTTTTGGAGCAGGAAGCTCTGGCCCAGACTAGAGGTGGCTTGGGCTGGCCTAGAACCCAGGCCTCTTGGCTCCCAGTCTGGACCACTCTTCTGAATGCTGCCTCCCCTCCTGGTCCTGACAAGGCTGTGGCAGACTCCATCACCTGAGGATGGCTCACATGGATGGAACGCCCCAAGGCCTCATGGGGCTGGGACTCTCCATTCCTGTGGCGATGGAATGCTCTGTTCCAGGGAGTAGCAGACAGTGACCTTGGTGTGGGGCAATGTCCTCTGGCAAAGCTCACAGGCAGTGGGGGGCACACCATAGCTCCCATTTCTGGACAGTGGTCTGGTCTGTTTAGAGCTGTATGGCTGTCCTTAGACCAGTATAGATGGCTCCTTGGCAAAGTCTTTGGGGGTAACCTTCCCTCTGACCAGACTCACACAGCTCCCTAGACTAGAAGGAGGCCATGGGATGGAGCCTGTCCCAGGACAAGAATTGCTTCTGTGAAAGCCGCCCCACCCCCCACGCCCAACACACACACACACACACACACACACACACTGGCCAGTCATTCTCTGCCCAAAGCTGCTGCTCTGCTTCTCAGGGGCCAGGCAGAACCAGGCTGGTCCCTCTTCCCCAGGAGGGCTCTCCAGAAGATGGGCTTGCCATCCCCACAATCCCCACACTCCAACCCAACTCCAGCATTCCTGGCTCTGTGTTCTAAGGCCCTGGCCTGTCCATTTGTAAGCCAATGGCCCTAAATCTCCTACAGGAACGGCCCCTCCAAGGATCTCTGGTCCAAATGTGGGATTTCTTCTCCAGAATCCCTGAGAGAACTGTCTAGTTTCACCCTCGCCTATTTGCTGCTCATTAACAGCATGGCTTAAGAACAGCAGCTTGAAGCCCTTCCTTCCAGTGCTTGGGGTGTTTCCAGAATGTCATGAGGACCCTTGTTCCTCAGACTGCCCCCTGACAGGTCCCCGGCTTCTCGACAGGCCCCAGGACTCCCCACTGGCTCCACTTATCTATTCCACCAAGTTCCCAGAGCCTTCCCTAAACAAAAGGCACCTTCCTTCTCTTTGATCTCAAAGCAAAGCTCTGTTGGGCAGGGCCTGGGGGACAGATGCCTGTCCCTGACCACTTAACCAGTCCTGAGAAAGTATTGATGTACCCCACACACTTGGGCAGAATCTTGGAATCTCTGAAAAGGGTCACAGGCTGGGATGACCTCTGACTCTCCCACACTTCTACAACCAGCCCAGGTAAGAGCCCACAAGCCTACAGAGACCCGAGGGATCATTTGGCCCAGCCCCTCATTCTGCAGAACAGGAAACTGAGACAAATTCACTTGAATATCCCACAGTTGAGAGTAGCAAAGCTGACCTTCCAACCCCATCCCTCAGAACCCAGAGCTTTTCTTTAGCCCTGGGTGGCTTTCCAAGGAGCAGCACTATTGACGGGCCTGGCTCTCATAAGTTTGCTGAGTGGCGGGGGGAGCAGTTTGTATAAATGTAACACCTAGAAATGCTGCTGAAATAGTATATGTAATGAACAAGGATGGATGAATGTTAACGTGACTTTTTTTTTTAAGGGACCTTCTAACTCTAAGTCAGAGACAGGCTTGAGATAGGTCTCCCTGATGAGCAGAGAATAGATTTAAGGACAGAGAAGAGGCTGATAGCTGGTTGGCAGGTCTGTGTTGTTTAGAAGCTTGGCCTCCAAAAGCAGCAATTCTTTCTGGGAAGGAAATCTGCAGATAGTTTAGACTCAGAAGAATGGATGTCTTTTCTTGTGGAGAACAGCTGAGGAGCTCCTCTGACCTGGCCACCAGGGTAGAAGGGTCCACCACAGCTCAAGCTGAGCTTAACAGGGAAGATGGCAGAAGCAAGGTCTCTTCTGATGGAGAGGAGGTGCTGTGGCACCTGGGATTGGGGGGACCCTGGGACCATCAGAGCCCCCGAAGGGGGTTGTTGTTGAGGAAGGGCCACATCCTGACAGCACCAGAAAGGAGAGAGCAGAAGCCTGGTAGTTGTCTTAGATTGTAAAAGAGACTGTCAGATGGAAGGAAACTTGGAGATCTCTTCTACCTACCTCAGGACCAGGAAAAGGAAGGGACATACTCCAGGCCACACAGCTAGTGACCTCCTTGAGGGTAGGCATTGTAGGAGCACATGCCCTAGAGTTCCCCTCCCAAATCCCACTGGAATCATGGGTTAGGGCCTCTAAGGGAAACAGCTACATCTCCCCTCGGTATTCTAGACTTCCTTGTTCTGTGGCCCCTCCCAGCCCTGACATCCCCTGTTCTCAGGCCCCTCCTAGTTCTGACATTATAAGTTTTATGTTCCAAGGTGGAGCCCAGATCTGAGGCCATACAGTGTATGTATTCCCAAGCCTATTATCCTTCAGAGCAAGGAGAGAGCTGAGTTCAAATCCTGCTTCTGACCTTCAGTTTTTGTGGAACCTCCTGCCTATGTTGGACTAGACGCTTCTTCTGCCCCTCCCAGCTCTGAGATTCTGGGAAGCTTTGGCTGGACGTCATCTTCAAGTGCAGGGTTAGAAGGTAGGAGGAAAGAAGAACATTGTGGGCTGGAAGGGTCAGAGGGAGAGGGAGAGACATCAGAGAGTTGCCAAAGGCGGGGCTCAGCTGCCCAGGACAGGTAGTGAACTCCCCATCACTGGATGCCACTTGTCAAGTCCACATAAGCCATGTGGCAGAAGAAAGGGGACTGGTCTGGGGAGGTGGGAGGACTTGGGTTCAAATGTGCTTCTGGGCAGGCCCCTTCAGCCCTCTCTGAATCTCTGTCCTTGATCTGTAAATTCAGAATGAACTTAGCTCTTAAGGATCAAATTTCTCACCAGGACCAGTGAGCCCTGAATGTTCAGACAATACAGACAAGACTCTCCACACACACACACACACACACACACACACACAGGCACAGGCACACTACATTCACATGAATGCTCAGGCACACAATCCTTTCCACACAGAGAGCCCACAAGCTCGGGCATATAATGGAGCCCTGGAACTGCCCATTCCCCATCCCAAGAATGAGATATTCCTGGGGCCCCATGTGGATGAATATTTCATGAAATCGAATGAAAACAAGGCTCATTCCACCAAAATTCCCATTAGCAAGGACTTTATTGAAAAACTGCCCAAGCCCTGGCCTGGCTGCCCAGCCCCCAGAGTGACCAGCCTTGGACAAGGACTTGTGGGCTGGGGGAGGAGGAAGCTTACCCCAGTGCCTGGGTGGGCACCATGCCATCCCTCCCAAGGGTCAGGGAGCCTTGAGCAGCTGTGAAAGCCTAGTGGGCAGCAGTGGGTGGGCTGGGCTGCCATGTGGCCAGTGGGTGGACTGGACTGCTGTGAGGGCCCAGTGGGCAGCAGTGGGTAGGCCAGGTTGCTGAGAGAACCTGGTGGCCAGTAGGTGGGCTGAGCTGCCATGAGGGCCCAGAGAGCAGCTGTGAGGGCCTGGTGGGCAGCAGTGGGTGGGCTGAGCTGCTGTGAGGGCCTGGTGGGCAGCAGCGGGTGAGCCGGGCTGAGGCGGCCCCTCAGGGAAGGCAGTAGGTTGTATAGTTATCTTCTGATTGGGGCAAAATCACTACCCTGAAACCACACAACCTACTACCTCACCCCGCCAAGGCGCCGAGTAAGACGTCGGAGGCAGTGGCCATGCAGGCTTCCCTTCAGGCTCAAGAAGCTGGCCCTGGACCTAAGGGAAAAGGCTCCCCAATCCCTGGTTGGCCCCAGAAAGCTGAGGCTCCTTTCCCCCATCACCACCTCCTGGAGCCCCATGCCTTGCGAGGCTCAGCAGCCTGCATCCATCCACCTAGGCTCAGCATCTCCTCTATGCACCCCTAGGACTGGAAAAGGCTGAGGAGGTGGCTGGCTCTGACTCACTCTACCTGTGTGACCTGGGGTGAGTCCTTTCTCCCCACCTGTGCCCCAGTGTTCTCTGTTAAAGGAAGGCTGGTCAGAAAGTCTCTAAATTCCTCCTCTCTCAAAGTCAAGGGCTCGGAACCTCCCGAGTGTCCTGGACCCCTTGGGCAGCTCATGGATTCCTTCTCTGAGTCAGCCAAGACAACCCAGATAATTATCAAGGAAAACAATGATATGGGGGAGTCCCCAGAGAAGCTGTTCTAAGCCCCCAGGGCCTTCCACAGAGTATCCCTGACATCCCTGCCTGCTGTGGGAAGCCCCTCCTGAGTCACAGCCACCTCAGTGTGCTGGAACAATCGCTGTTCCTTCCCCTCAGCCCTCCTTGTGATTCCATGGTGCAAGAGATAGCAAAAATTCCATCATGAACTGTCAAGGCTGGAAAGGAGACCTAAGAGGTCATGGAGGCCAACTGGTTCATTTTACAGAAAAAGAAACTCAGGCACATAGCCAGCAAGTACAGCTCTCTGTTCTGGGTCTCTTGGCTCCCAGGCCAACGCTTTTCTCACCCTGATAGGGTACACAGTGACACAGACACCCCCCAGAGCTCAGCCATGATGACCTGGCCAAAAGTGAGGGAAGAAAATTGTTTGACTTGTTGGCATCCATAGGCGCCTTTCCAAATCATTCTGCATGGATAGGTCAGCCTTTGGAGTAGTGTGATTCTGGGGGACTGGGACGGTTGGCCAATGTTCCTCCAGAAATACCACCCATGGGTTCTCTCCAGGCCTTCACCTTCATTCCTTTGGCCAAGGGTCTGAACACTAACCAAACTCAGCTACCCGGGGTCAGGGCAATGGGGTGGGTATTGGCTACCCTACATATCTGTGCCAATGAATATCATGACTCCTTATAGAGCATGCATCTGGACTTCTGGGATTCTAAATGAGTAAGAGATCTACTGTCAAGTGTGGTGTCTGCCCCTGGAAGACCTCCTAAGAACATCCCCAGTGACCCCAAGGGGGCCCTTTCCCCTTGTAAGGCCTATGCAATGACAGGCTGGAGCAGAGGGTCTCTAAGCCCCCAGCCCTGACATCCCCAGAGGTAAAGCCAGAGAGGAGAGCACTGAGTCTGGCTTCCAGTGGCATTGGGCCAGCGACACTGCCCCAACTCCCAGCTGTCTGTTCTGGATGGCCCCATGCCTCTGTCCCGCCCCACTCTCTCCATCCCCCACGCACAGTGGGGCCCATGCAGTTAGGGGGCTTCCCCCTTTCCCACCCCTCGGCGCAGCCGGATGAGGTTCCCTGGGCTCTCTCCAGCGGCGATGCACAGCCACTTCGGGAAAGACAGTAGACTGTATAGTTATCTCACAGACAGAGGGAGCAACCCCCAAACTATACAACCTACTACCTCACCCCAAAGGGCAGTCGTTCTCCAGTGGGATGCTGGCTGGCCATCCATCCTGGGTGCTGGAGAGCCTAGAGAGAGAGAAAGCTGGACAGCCCGTAAGCCCTGCCTGCCCTTTTCCCCACTGCCCCTGACGCTGCTCTAGATGTGGCCTTAGGGTATGCAGTACGGGGGTAGAACCCCGACAGTCTTTCAAAGCCTAGTTTAAATCCAATCTCTCTGCAGGAGCCCTTTCCTGAGCCCCTCCCCCACAACAACTTTGGAGCTTGTACCTTGTAAGGTACTTTGTGTTTTATATCTCCATTATCCATCTATTCATCCATCCGTCCGTCTATCCATCCATCCATCCATCTATCTATCTATCATCTATCGATTGATCGATCTGCATCATCTACCCTAGTAGAACGGAAGCTTCCTGAAGACAGAAACAGTTTTATTTTTGTCTTTGTATCTCTAGTGTTGAGCGAACACCGGGTCTGGTCCATGGAAGGCATTTCCTAAATGTTTGCTGACCGACTGACTGATTGACTTACTTCCTGGGCCACTGAGGAGCTGGAGCGTGCTCAGGGGCAGGTGCCCTGGACAGTAAAGGGCCTTAAGAATTGGCCAGAGGGGCATCGGGTGAAGAAACTGGGCATGTTTAGCCTGGAGAAGACCGAGGGGAACGACATGAAACTGTCCTCACATACCCGAAGGCCTATTAGGGAGACTGAGGACCAGACTTGATCCACGTGGCCCTGCCTGATGAGCCAGGAGCAATGGCTCGCAGCTGCAGAAAGAAATAGCGCCTTCCTAGCACCGGGAGCTGTCCAGGGCCGCTGCCTAGGGAGGTGCTGGGCTCCCGGTCCTCGGAGGTCTCCTAGCAAGGCTGGAGGACCCTGTGGCAGGGACATCCCAGTGACGAGTCCTGTATGTGCAGGTGTGACTAGAGGATGCTGTGGGCTCTTCACATTCTGCCTGCCTAGACTGTCAGAAATAAAACTGGCCAACCGTGAGAAGGCTCCCTTTGACACCCTCCTTACTGAGGCTTTCACACCCACCTGGTCTTTGGTTACCGGCTATATTAGCCCGGCCTCTGCATATATGCCCAGGAGGCCCTCTCGGAATGCTGGCTGTGTGAATGAACCAATCAATCATTCAAGGTTACCAGACTTTCGGGTTTGGAAGACGTTGGGGGCTTCCACCGAATCTGGCCCCTACATCTTTGGTCCTTCCAGCCCATCTGGAGTAAGAGGGTTGGGCTGAGCTCATTATCCTCATTTTCCAAGGAGGGAAACTGAGGCCAAGATGGGGGACGGTGAGGGCTAAGTTGCCCAAGGATAATCCCAGGGCTGGCTGGTGGTGGAGTGGGCCAGGGTTCGGCCCCAGCCAGGCCCCTTGGCTTACCAGGGACACTGGAGAGTCCTCTGAGGTTTCCAAAGATGATCATCTTGAACCCTCAGAAAGTGACATACAAAACACACCTTCCCCTGAGGCAGGTCATCATCCTGGGTTGGCCATTAACTTGCCACGTGAGCTTGAGCACGTCACCCTCCCTGAATCTCAGTTTCTCCATTTATAAAATGAGCAGGTTAGGTTAAGAGTGGCTTAGGGGAAAGTGCTAAATCTGGAGTCAGAGGTCCTGGGTTCAAATCCTACCTGATGCTTACTCCTTGATCTTCCTTGGGCAACTCCCTCAGCCACTTGGAATTCAGTTTCCCCATCTGCAAAATGAGCAGATTGAGTCAGACTCCTGAGGCTCCTTCCAGCTCTAGGATCAAGCATTCTATGCTTTTCTTTCTCTTACTGCCACCCCCACCCTCTTGCCTTAGAGCTGTGAGATGACCCACTGTTTCTTTCTAGAACATTCTGGTTAGTCTGGGGCCAGTCCAGTCTATACTTTCCTTGCCAAGACCAGTCCCTATCAGTGCTATAGGGACATATTTCTGGGCCCAGCCCAACCTTTGAGCACAAAGGCCTCAGTCCCTCCCTTCTCCCAGTGTTCCTGAAATCAGAGGGAAGGAACCTCAGAGTGGGGAGGGGCAGAGCCAGAAAGCGAGGCCCTTGGAGCTCTGGTGGAAGAAGGACTCGAGCAGATGTGACTCTTCTTCTCTAGGCCAAGTTCATGTAGTCCAAATGCCACCATTTTGATTCTGACAAAGCGGCTGCCATTTTACTTGGCTGACAACCGGAGAGTTGTTTTAGGTGGTAAACAGAATGCCTGCCCTCAAAGTCTTGGTCTCTCTTTTTCTCCCTCTCTTCTTAAAAAAATAGAAAGAACAAAAAATAACTCTGGCAACAGTCGGCTTTCCAGTGGAACAGATGTTTAAGATGAAAGCCGACATGACATTTCCATCTCTCATTGGCTTCTCCATGACAAAGGACTTAACTCTTTCCAGGCAGGGAAGAGGCCATTGGTCGGGACTGGGGTCTGCAGCGAGTTCCAGGGTATCTGGGTGTAGAGATGGGGCAATGCCCACTTTGGACACACCCCCTCACTTGAGCCTTTCCTCGGTTCTGGGCTGCCCAAGATAACTAACTTTGCTTTTCCAATCATAGCTCAGGCCTGAGAGGCCAGGAGGTGAGACTCATCTTCTTCTCCGGACATGGCTGGCATCTGGCCTAGGCCAAAGGGACCCCTGAATTGTTACCATCTGCCTGAAACTGAGCTGGGGACCCTAGGAACTGTGAGTGCCAGGGAAGAGCCAGAGACGGCAGCAACACCCATACCTCTCTGGGATCTGGCTATTTGGACAGGCCCTGAGGGCAAGAATTGGGGGCCTGGAGCCATGGGAAGGACTGAGTTGGGAAGCCTGGCCTCAAACCCCAAATGGTACTCATTCCCCCAGTGACCTCTTGAACTTGGGTTTGCTGGGACGAAAATGTCAGACCCCAATGACTGTGCCACGGACACAGCAGTTACCATTCTTCCTGAAACAAGACCCAGGCAGGCCCCCAACCACAAAAGGCAATGTTTGTTTTCACATCCTGGGCCCTGACATGTTTCCTAGCCTCCAATGAGCCCCAACCTTAAGGCTCTCAAGGGGCTTCCCTCAGGGCTCCAGCAGCATCTTTGGCCCCATGAATGGAGCCTGTAGGCATTAAGCTCAAGTTCATGGTGCCAAACCATAGCTTGGGCCACCTCTGGGTACTCTAGGCTGCTCCAGCTTGCAGGCTCAAAGGGGTGCTAAGTTGGGGCCCAGCTATTGGTGAGGAGGTGTCATTATGATGGTAGATGCCTGAGGTCTTCTGGCAGAATCCTAGAACCTCTGGGGTGTGTGTGTGTGTGTGTGTGTCTGTGTCTGTGTCTGTGTCTGTGTCTGTGTTTTGTCCTTCATTCTTGAGGACCATGACATCAGGAAGATGATACCATGACTTGTAGTGAATTGTATTTAAATGAGGGAGGGCATCTGGAAGAGTCAGAAAGAGCATGAGCTTGGAAAGTCCCATTTCTAGGGCAGACTGTGCCAAGTGGACAAAGGGCTGAAGGAATCCCAGGTGCTGCCCTGATTACCCTGGAGCTCTGTGACCTTTGCTGAGTCGGTCCAGCTCCGGATTCTTCACAAAGCTCCTCGAAGCCCTGCGGGATTGATGCCAAAGGTGCTCTGGGCTCTGCTCATTTCAGCTCCTGCCAAGATGCCTCCAAGTTCCCCCATTCCCTTCTCTCCTGGGGAGGATGCATGATGCAGCTTTGGACCCCTGGCCAATGGCTTGACGTTGGAGCCTCCAGTGAGGAAAGGAAGTCAGATTCAAGCAGAGGATTCCTACAGACGTCCTTTCAGATCCACTCAGTGGGGAAAGCGGGCCAGAGACATGATGAGGCACTATGTGGCATGATGGTGGAGATCCCTGGCATCTCCCAGAGAAGCCCCGGTCTTCGCTTTTCTTTTAATCTTTCGGGAAGAAAAGGAGGAGAGGCAGCCACATGCAGAAACATCCAAGCCTCAGCAGCATTTTCTATCCTGTGTGTGCTAGGAGACTGTGAGGTTGGGAAGGGGATGAGGATAGTTCTGCACTGAGCTGCGGTGGTGGAGGGCACAAAAAACTTAATCTTGGGGTGACACTACAAGCCACGGGACCAAACGTTGCCTGGCTTCCCTGTCCTGACAGGTATCAGCTACTCTGCACACATCCACAAGAGACAAGCATGGGAAGTAGTCCCATGAGGTCACTTAGAGCAAGTCTACAGATGGGGAAACTGAGGCCCAACTGGGAAAATGCCATGTTGACTTTCAGCAGTGAGCAAGACATAGGCCTGGAACTAGAGCCCAGGCCTCCTCAAGGATCAGGAGGAGCTAAAAATAGAAGCAATCCTGGGTTGTGTATCTTTGGAAGACAATGATAACTCCACAAGGATGGGCAAGGATGGGCTGGGCAAAGCTGGGCTGGGCAAAGGGACCTGCTGAGAACCAGAATGAATCTTAAGGGAAGCAGATTTCTGCTTGGAAACAGGTTCCTAGGGTGGCCCAGATGGTGCCCATCAGCTCAGCAGGATGGTGGGTGCCTGAGGGCAACCCCCAGAATGTCCACTAGGTGTCACCAAACAATTGTGGAGAGAACAGGCACACCCCCACCTCCTCATACGGGGTCCAATAAAATTGGTTCAGGGGCTCCAAGATCTAGAGCCCAGGGGACATCAGCGCCTCCCCATTCTATAGATGAGAATACTGAGGCCTACCAAGGTTTAAATGATTTGTTCAAAGTAATGCAGGCACTAAATTTCAGGGGTAGGATTCAAACCCAGAAGAGGTCTTAGTAAGATTCTGCCTCCCAAACACAGACTCTCAGAGCTAGGAGGAGGCCCGAGAACAGGGGATGTCAGAGCTGGGTGGGGGGCACTTAAAGACATCCATCATTTGGTAGAAGGGAAAGTGAGGCATAGAGAGGTGAAGTCAGTTACCAAGCTCATTCCGTGGGTAGTGGTGTCCACAGATGAGGCCTGCTTGTGTGCACACATGGGTGGTTGTGTGTTCATAGAAAGTGCACTTGCTCTCTCCCTCTCCTCCTCCTCTCTCTCTCTTTTTCTCTCTGTCTCTGTCTCCCTCTGTGTCTCTCTCTCTGTGTCTCTCTGTCTCTCTCTGTCTGTCTCTCTCTCTCTCGTCTCTCCCTCTCTTTGTCTCTGTCTCTTTCTCTCTCTCTCCCCCATACTCCTCTCTTCTCTCTCTGTCTCTGTCTCTCTCCCTCTATCTGTGTCTCTCTGTCTCTCTGTCTCTCTCTGTCTCTCTCTGTCTCCCCCGCTTTTCCCAGCTCCCCCCAAACCCATAGCTCTCACTAACAGCTGGGCCCACATGCCACCCTCCTTATAAGTCCCAGATCTAACAGAAGCCTCTTGGATGAGCCAGGCAGCTGCAGGCCCTTTGGTCTCTCTGGTGCATGGGCCTTGAGCCCCCACATCCAGATCACACCAGGCCTTGGGCAGGGTGAGAGGCTGGCTTTCCAGGACCCCTTGCAGACACCGGCACAGTTGCGTGGCTCCCTCCTGTCTTCCCAGACTGCTCAATGCTAGCCCTTGCAGGTCCCCCCAGAGCTCAGTGAGTTAGCCCGCCTCCCCCCAGCCAGGGCCTTGCCTAACCGCTGCAGAACTGGGCTTCCCAGTAGCCCACCCTGAGGACTCAGGAAGGCTGAGGGCCTAGTGGCAGATGCCACTGCAGGCTCTTTGGAGTCAGACTTAAAAGGAATGCTTCTGAGGTCACTTCTTCCTGGGGAAACCAGACAGACAGACTCCCCCTGCCTGTATCCTCATCTGCTCTTCAGCAGAATTTCTTTCAGAGTTCCTTTGGCACCCAACAGTGTCCCCCAACCCCTCCCCCCCAACTCTTGTCCACTCACCGGCTCCATCACAGGTCATGATGCCAGCTCTGGAAGGAGCCTTGGCACCTACACAATATGGACCAATGCGTTTAGTAGAGGGGGAAACAGAGTCTGAGGAAGTGACTTGCCCAAGCTCTCATGAGAGGAAGAAGCAGAAATGAGCCGTGAAGCCAGATCCTCGGACCCAGTACTCTTTCCAAAAGACAATGGCTGAGGATTGGACAGTGACCAAAACCCAAAGACTAGCCTATCCCCAACAAAGGCAACAGCCTTGGAATAGGGGGAAGCCCCCTCAGTCATGGCATTCGCCACACACCCAGGGGTCACTCACCTTTTCTCTACAGGACGCATGCTGGGCTCAGCCCCACCACTCCTTCCTGCATCCACCAACTGTCAGTGCTCTGATTCTGGGCTCTGCTCACCTCCCTCTCTCGCTTGGAAATGCTGTGGCTCCCTCTTACCTACGGATAAAAGCCAAAATCCTTTACTCAACAACCAGAGACCACCAGCTCATCTCCAAAAAGGGAGGAGAGGGCAGGAGAGGAAGGGGGAGAGCGCACAGTGGACAGCAGGCATCTGCAGCCCTGGCACCTTACTTAGCCCATGGGGGCCCCAGGACGACCCAGCTGCCAGGCCTGAGCACTAGCACGGAGAATACGGTGCTTTGGCCGGCCTGCAGGCAGCCCAGGGCTCCTACTTCACCTAAGGTCAGTGATGGTTTCTGACTCATCAGAGGAGGCTGGGGAAAAACATCCTCTGTCTCTTCTCTGGCTACAGCAGAAGAAACTCTACGCTTCCTCCTCCTGATCATGCTTGGAATGGTTTCCAACCTGTTTCCTAACCTGGAACCTTCCACATGGCTCCCTCCCGCCAGAGGGAGGTGGCCAAACAGGACCGGTGGAGGCTGGATAGGCGTGGAGGGTGGGCGGGTCGAGCACAGGTGTGTTCCACCCACCCCCAGTGACCACCCAAAATGTTCAAATCAGCTGACGATTGAGGACAAAAGTGCTTAGAGCAGCCCTGGAAGAAAGCGGATCCAAACAGCCAGGGAGAGGGAACCCCGAGGGCCCTGGTCTGAGAACCAGCAGACCTGGGTTCTGCAGCAGGCTCCATGGCTTGCTGGCTGGGGCCTGAGGTGCTTCTCTCTGACCTTTGGTTTCCCCTTCCGTATGACATAGTGGCGCTTGGGCTGCCCCTCCTGCCCCCGCCCCGCCCCGCCAGGGTTCATGGGAGGAAAGAGTATTGGAAAAGGCAGAGACGCAGAGACAGCACAGGGAACTTCTAGAGACAGATCCCTCCACTGAGACAATGGGCCATTGTGGAGTCACCTTGGGGAAGTCACTGCCACTCGGAGCCGAGGGGATCATCCAGAGAAGGTTCTCTGGCATTCTTTCCAGCTTCTAAAACTCAGTGCTTGACATGCTCTGTTCTAGACTCCTTCCAGCCCTGACACTCCCTGTTCTGAGGCCCCTTCCACCCTGATGTTCCCAGTCAGAGCTGGGAGGGGCCTTAGAACAGGGGATGTCAGAGCTGGGAGGGCTCTTAGAACTGTCAGGTCTGGGAGGAGCCTTAGAACAGGGGATGTCAGAGCTGGGAGGGGCCTTAGAACAGGGGATGTCAGAGCTGGGAGGGCTCTTAGAACTGTCAGGTCTGGGAGGAGCCTTAGAACAGGGGATGTCAGGGCTGGGAGGGGCCTCAGAACAGAGGATGTCAGGGCTGGGAGGACCCTTAGAGTGTGGGAAGGGTCTCAGAACTGAACACAGAACTGAAAGAGAATCTTCTCCGTACAAATGGGGAAACAGGTAGAGAGCAGGCCAGCCAGCTCATGAGTAAGGAATCACATTAGGCTTTGGGCCTGGGTCTTCTGACTTCTGCTGGGCTGTGACCACCTGCCCACTGTCCAAGGACCTCCCTATCCTGCCTGCTGGTTGCAGAATGAGGATGTCCAGGGCCATCCGCTCAACGCTCACAGCGTTCCCAGGCTCAATTTGGCACTGCTGCCCGGGCAGCACCTGACAAAGGGAGGCTGGGTCAGGGCACCAGGCTGAGGGCTCTGGCATCGGGGCCTGGCAAGGGGCCTTTGGCAGAAACCCGCTGACATCTGTTGCCCCGACTTTCCTTCGCCTTCACTGCACATTCCCGTGAGGCATCGCCCACCAAGCGTCTTTGTGGGCCCAGGCCTCTGGAGTGACTGCAGACAGAGGGCCATGAAAGGAGACAGAACGGGCCAGTGTTAAAATAGGACCAGGGGGCTGCAGGCCGGGGGCGGGGGCAGCGAGGGACAGGTGTAGCCGTGTCTGTGGCGGGCCCATCAAGGCCGCTTCTGTGGGGCTGTGGGGGCCGGCAGACAGCCTAACCTCGTGGTAACCTCGATGTTGGCTCTGGGCCACCGGGACAGCTTGGGGGGGGGGCCCATAATGCAGCCAGTGTCTCTGCTCAGCAAGCCGTGCGGACAATGGAGTCTGGAAGAAAGCAGGGGGGGGTGGGTGGGTGCGGGGTGGAGGCTGGGAGCTGGAGCCGCCTCATCTCCATGTGAAAATAGTCCATAAAATTCACAAGATGCTTGCTGGGAGGAGAGAAGGGGGGGCCGAGGACCCCGCCTCCTGTGGAACACCCCCCCACCCCACCCTCCCTAGGGTTTGGGAAGGTCCGGCTCCTGGCCTGGGAACGTCCAATCCAAGTTCCATATTTCACACAGGAGGCACCTTAGATCCAAACAGGGCAAGGGCCTGGGGACTGGGCCTCCCGGCCCCTGCCCCACTTTTAAGGGCCCGATGCCTCCTCCAGGCCATCGGCTCTGAATGCTAGAAAGAGCACCTGGCCCCACTGGGCAGCAGGGTATAAGAGGCGGGAGCAGGGACCCTCTCTAGTTCTCTGTCCACACTGGCGCCCAGGCCTAGCCCCCATCCTTGCCTGTCTCCTCACTCCCACTGGGCCTGCCTCGACTCTGGGATCCCAACAGTCCCCCAGGCCCCAGCCAGAAACCCTTAAGGTGGGCAGAACTTGCTTCTCTTCAGCTCTGAACCCTCCAGAGACTCCTTACTGCCGGTGGAGGAAATTCAGACTCAAAGCCCCCAGAGCTTGGGAGCCCTGGCCTTCCCAGCCTGCTTTGTCACCATGCCCTCCACAATGGTCAGTTCTCTCCCCTATCTTGCTGAATTCCTGCTCAGGGAGCCCCTCCTCCCAGGACCACAAGGCACCTCAGGAGGGGCAAGGCTGGCCTCGGAGGCCAGAACCCCCAGACTCATCCCTTTCTGACCCTCGCTAGCTGCATGGCCTCAACAAGTTACTTAAGCTCTGAGGGACTAATCTGTAAAACAAGGGAACTAGCCTCCAATGGTCTCTCAGTCTCTCCTGGCCCTGACATCTTGTTTCTAAGGCCCCTCTAAGGAGGTCCAGAGACGGGAGCCATGATCCTGGATGGGGGACAACCACCATCCACTGTGGCCGAGTAGGCAGAGGACCAGCTTTGAAGTCCCAGGGACCTGCTAGCACATACTGGATTTGTGAATTCAGGGAGGTCAGGCTTCTAATGGCCTCACTTATCCGGGTCTATAAGGGACAGACCACTGGCAGTCCACAGCCTGGCAGCTCCCTCTCAACGAAGTCCAAGCCGTAGGGATGGTCACCAGCAACAGCAACACACCTTCATGAACAATATTGTCCTTTGTGGGGCTGTGACCTGAGTCCTCCTTGGACCCATTTGTGCTGAGAGGCTCACTACCAGGCTGTGGACAATCAGAGCTGCTCCCAGCTTTACCCAAGCTGGGCTGAGCTGCTCAAGATGCACATGGTCACTGTGGCCAAATTGGCCTAGGTGCTTAACTGCTTGTGGCCAGGGACCCACACTGCCCTTACCTCCCCTGTGTCTAGCCCAGGGAAGGTGATCCAGAATGAATGACATCTCATCTAACTCATTTAACTCATTTTGTAGTCGGGTCCACAGCCAAACAATGAAAAGTGGCATGGCAGGGGCAGCCCAGGTCACTTATGCCACGGCGGCAGTGACAGGATTCATTTAGCATCTAAAGGGAGATAGCCCCTCGGCCCAGGAGCAGCCCAGGTCACTTATGCCATGGCAGCAGCGGCAGGATTCACTCGGCATCTAAAGGGAGACAGCCCCTTGGCCCAGGGGCAGCCCAGGTCACTTATGCCATGGCAGCAGTGGCAGGATTCACTCAGCATCTAAAGGGAGACAGCCCCTTGGCCCAGGGGCAGCCCAGGTCACTTATGCCACGGCGGCAGTGACAGGATTCGTTTGGCATCTAGAGGGAGACAGCCCCCCGGCCCAGGAGCAGCCCAGGTCACTTATGCCACGGCGGCAGCGGCAGGATTCAGTCGGCATCTAGAGGGAGACAGCCCCTCAGCCCCACCTCAGGTCCTCCGAGTTCCCTGCCCATGGTTATCTGTTTACTCTGTCACTCTTGGGCAACAGGGAGAGACTCCACATAGGTGTTTATCTTGGGATGGCGGCGGGCTTCAAATGCTTCTGGTCTGTGCCATAGTCTGGGCCCCACTGGTGCCAAGGGGAGGGACTGCTGTGGAATGAGGCATGGCTGTGCCCAGGGAGCCCCTTGTGGGAACACTGGCCTGGGCCCGTCCTGAGAGATCAGGTCTCAGAAGCCAGCCCTTCCAGGGCACCACCGGCCAGAAGTCCCGCTCCTGGATCACGGCGAAATCCTCCACACAAAGTACAGGTAGAGAGCATGTTAGTCCCCCATGTTAGAGATGAGGAGACAGAGGCCCAGAGAAGGCACCAAGAACCCAAGCTTGGACTCCCAGCTGAGTCTTCTGGGCTCTTCCCACGGGAGAAGGCGACGGAGTTCCAGGGAGGGGATGCTGGTGGTGGGACTGGCTCATTGGAGAATCCCTGGAACAGAGAGAAGAGGGCTTTGTTCTCCTGGGCTCAGTCCCAAGCACCAGAAGGCAGGCTGTGCCCCAGCAGCAGGATCAAGAGAGAAGCACAGGGGCCCTTGCTTCATTTCCAGAGAAATACAAAGCCCCCTAGTGTCCTCAACAATATGATGCTTAAGGATCATCCCGTAGGAGAGTGTGGGACCTGGGAGCTGGAGATCTGGCCTCATCACAGTCAGGAAGACCCAGGTTCAATGGGTCAGACTGAGTGCCCCTGGGTAAGTCACTGGATCTCTGTGCCCTGGCCACCTCCTCCTGCTCAGTGACAGATGCGCTTTGGTGTCCCCTCCTGGGCAGAGGCCAGGGTCCTGCAGAGGAGGTCACGAGGAACCATGGTGAGAGTTCTTCAAGGTATCAATCAGTCGGGCTAGATTTTTCTTTTTTGGTTTTTTAAACTCTGCTCTACGTGCTGGTTCTCTGGGGGGCGGGAGGGGAAAGGAGGAAGGAAAAGGGGGAATCCGGGGGGTGTGGAACCCAGAGATCTCAACAAAGATCTGCTGTGGTAGAGGGAGCTTCCTCACTGGGAGTGCCCTCTGCCAATGGCCCCAGAGGTCCTGAGCAAAGCAAGCTCTGTGGCAGCTGGGGTGGGCTTGGGGAGGCCTGTCCTGGGCACCAGGCACTGCGGCTGCCACCCTGCCCTCACAGTCTCAGGGGCAGCCAGCGTCCCAACACTGCCCTCCACAAATACACTGGAGAGACTATGGAGAGGACAAGCTGGGGGGCCAGACCCTTCCCTGGCAAGGGGATCAGGGAGGACTTCACTGGAGGCAGGCTTTAGGGGTGTCCCTCTGGTTCGCAGTCCGCACAGGTTGTGGGGTACAGTTCAGGCTCTGCCCTCTCCCACAGGGGGCCTATCCCCTGCCCAGAGGCCATGACTGAAATTCCAAACTGACAGAGTCAGGCATGTACCAGGGTGTGGCAGGAGGTGCCAGGAGATGGGGTTCTGAAACTGGCCCGGTTTCATCACAGACACGCCACAACATTTTCCCTTTTCCCAATAGGTTTAGAATCATGGCGACATCGAATGCCAGAGCAGGAGGGGAACCACAAAGCTCATTCCGGGCCAATCCCTTCATTTTACAGGCAAGGAAAGTAGGGTGCAGAAATGGGTACGGATGTGCTCCAAGCTACAGTGCAATGGCCTGAGCCCAGAGAGAGGAGGTAGCAGCAGACAGAGCACTTCTCAGGGGCCTTGGTTTCTTCATCTGTCACAAGATTACCATGTGTGGCTTTGGGAGGTAAGGCCCTCTGTGTAGACTGACAAGTGTAGACACTGCCTCTTGTGCTAGAGGGCAGGGATGTCCTTCTGTCTGATGTCCCCAGGTCCAGACCAGAGATCCAGAGCTGGGGCTTGGTAAGTGCCCACCGCAGGACCGACTGAGCAATGGAAGAATGGCCCCATCCTCCTCCTCACCGGCCCTGCCTCTACCTCAAGCTGGCCCAGGGTCTGCACCTGGGCCACAGCAACCTGTTTTTAACATAGAAATGTTTGGAGAACTGCATTTCTAAAGAATCCGTTCCTCTGGCATCTCCTGGGCTTTAGCTAAGGCCACTGCCCTTGCCTGCCAAAGATGCCCAGCACCCGAAAGGTTTGGGGCTCCTCCTGTGGCCAGCCCAAGAAGCTGTGCTCTCCTCCATGGGCTGCTGGATGTCAGAATTCACTCTTGCTGGGGCATCTCTGCTTCAGGCCCCTGTGGCACGGCCTGTCCTCCTAAACCATTCCTATCACAGAACACCAGACCTGGGTTCAAATCCCACCTCAGACTATGAGCTGTGACTGTCTTGGGCCTCTTTCCTCCTCTGATCCCATGAGCCTCTATGCTCTATCCACTCAGGGCTGGTCAGCAGCCAGAGGCATCAGGGCCCGGAGGGAATGCTAATAATGACCACCTCTCTTGGACTCAGTTTCCCCATCCCTAAAATGAGGCCAGCCACTACTTGGAGGAGAGCGCTTTGTAGACCTTGGGTCAGCCAGTCCCCATTATTCATAATCAGAACTCCCATCATCGTCCCCTAGGTGCCATGCTCCCAGGGTCATTCCACGGGTGCTCAGACAAGGCTGCGGGGTCACCCTCACTCATCCAGGCTTGCCCAGCTGCCCTAACACTCCACATCCTCTCCCCTGCTGGGACCTCCCAAGACCAGAGTGCTCAGAAGTCATCCTGGGTCAGCCCTGAAGCCCTCCATCACCCAGAGGAACAGGAGCCGGGGGCCCCTCCAGCCTGCCCCAATGCTTACCTCCTTCCTTCTTGTGAGGGGCTCCAGGCCTCCTTCCAGGCCCAGCGTGGCAGTATTTTTATGGAGCTCCGTTGAGGATGCTTGGAGCCCAGGTCTCAATCATGGCCCACTGGGGCTGGGCTTTCCCCTGGGTGTCCGTGGGCAGAGGCAGGGATGGGCCTCCACAGGCAGGACAGGCCTGGGTGCGGAGGCCCCCGAGCTGGGGCAGGGAGGCTCCCAGAGCAGGCCGTGTGGGGCTGGGCCGGTCCCTGAGCTCCCCGCCTTGCCAAGCTACCCAGCCGTGCCAGGAGCCGAGACCAGCTGATGGCAGTGGCCCAAGGTCAGGTCCTCGAGCCCGACCCTGGGTGCCTTCCAGAGCCTGGGGAAAGGCTCATCCAAAGGCAGCCAGTCGGCAGCAATTACCCAAGAAGAGGCCTCCCGGAGCTTGGATGCCTCCCTGAGGAAGGCCGCAGCCTCTGCCGGGGCCTGCCGGGCCGGTCTGGTTTCCATTTCTACCATGGCTTCCGGGAGCTGGAGAGCAGACACAAAATGGCGGCCCGGGAGAGGCGGACATTTTGTAGCTGGCTCAGGCAAAGCCTGCGGGCTCCGGGTGCCGGCCAAGGTCAAAGGCTTAACAGAAAGCGAGTGTGCCTTCAGACAACGGGGGCCTCTCTACTCCCTGGTCAAGGGGGCTGGAGACAAAAGGCAAAGGCTCTCTGGGCCCCTGTCTGCCGCCCCTCCCCACTCTTCCTGCAGCCTGGTCTCAAAGGGACAGAATCCCAGAGTGGAAAGGGACCTTGGGGGGCAGCTCCATTACCCCCAGTCTGACCAAGACTAGAGCTGTGGCCCAGAGATGGGTCAAGACTGGTCCAAGGTTACAAGTGTGAGTAAAAAGTGACCAGGGCAGGATTTGAATTCAGGTCCTGAGGCCACTACCCAGGGCCCCTTCCACTGCACTGAGTGATCTCCTCCCTACAAAAGCCCCTGTTCATTTTCATTCAGCCACCAGTTTACGCCTTCCATGAGTGGCGAACTCACTACTTCCTCAGTCAGCCCAGTGAGGAGTAGTCACCATCACCTGAGAATGCCCGTTCCACTCCTGGAGACTCTGAGGCTCTCACCCATAGATCTCCCCAGGGCCACATGGGAGGCGGTCTTCAAATACTGCCCGAGAGGATTTCCTCACCAGGGTCCCTGCCCCCACATCCATCGTCCCAGTGATCTCAGGGGGCTAGCCTGGGCTACAATCCATTGTCCATTCAGCCACTGAAGAGACTTCTCTAAAGCCTGAGTCTGGCTGTGTCCTGCCCTCCCCCCAGTACACTCCAGGGCTGGCCGGGGCCTCTGGGATCAAATACAAAGTGCCCTGTTGGGCTCTTAAAGACCTGCAGAACCTGCCCCTTCCTCCCTTTCCAGTCCGCAGCCTGTTAATGGCACCAAGAACACGTACTCTAGGCAGTTTACAAAGTCTATACTAGCCTCTGGCTTTGGAGATTCCCCCTCCCTCACTGTGTGGTGGTGGCCAAAGCCCTGGCACTCTCCGGCCACCTTGTACTTATCTACACCAGGGGAGAGTTGAGGCACCAGCCTCTGCTCTGAGAATTACATGAGATCCTGGCTAGATAGTGTTTTGCTGGCTATTTTGCAAATAGGCTTGGGGTTTTTTTGTTTTTGTTTTTTTGTTTTTTTTTTTTTACTGATAAGCCTTAGGGAGCATGTCTTGCAAGGACTAGCTTAGCTGGATGGGATGCTGTAAGAAGTCCAAGGTCCCTGAGGCTGGGGGAGGGGGACCTCACAGCTCCAAGGCCCCTGAGGCTGGGGGGAGGGGGACAGGGCAGTCTTGTGGTTTCCTCCTACACTCAGTCCCTGGGCACTGTCCAAGAAGGGGAAGAAGCATCTCTGGGATAACAAGAGCCCATCAGATCCCACCCCCCCCCCACCACCACCGGGGGATCTGAGCCCCACATCAATGACACAGCTTCTATGATGTCACCTAGGAGCCAGGCCTGAAGTCAGGAAGCCCCAGGTTTGAATCTGGCCCAGATACTTCCTCTGTCTGTGGGCCTCCTTCTAGCCCCCATCTGGCCCTCACACCGCTCAGGTTCTATGGCTGTGCCACCCTTTCCTTCCAATGACCTTCAGATCTGCACACAACACCTAGGTATGGCCCAACCAGGGCAGAGGCCTGGAGCACCATCACCTCCCTGGTCCTAGTGGCTCTCCCTTCTGGGGCAGCCCAAGACTGCACCTGGCTTTGGGCTGGCCAAGTCACTCGGTGGCCTCAACAGGATGTGAGCTCTGAGACTAGAGACTGTTGTGTCCAGGGCACAGTGTCTGGCATACAGCAGGAGATTAATAAGTGCCTATTGCCTGACTGACTCAGTGTGAGTTTGCAGCCCACTGAATGGCCCAGGACTCGTGATCGGGCTATACTTTCTGCACCCATGAACACCTCTTTTTTTGTTTCCTAAGCTAGTAAATACGATTTACACTCGTGCTATAGAACATCCATCATCCTGGCCCGCGGACATCTGCTGGCCGCCAAAGTCTGTCCCTCCTAGCCTCAGGCCACCCACAAGCTGGAGCTCCTAATAGAGGTCCTTTAGACCTCCATTATATTCATACATACAGACATCCTCTGAAAAGACGAGTCTCCTGCGCAGAGCACCTAGGCACTCCACGGGAGACTTGCCCCACTGCTGACCACATGGACAGAGTCAAAGCATGGCAGGGTATGGCACATGGGAAGGCCAAGTGACCTCGGGCAGTTCACCTTCCATCTCTGAGACTCAGTTTCTCCATGTTTCCATTTTGTCCCTCCCAGGCCCACTGCAAGAGACGTCCTTTCTATGCTCTGAAGGAAAAAAGGGCTCATCCCTGGCCTTCGCTCCT
>NC_050577.1:308807218-308844718 GCF_011100635.1 Trichosurus vulpecula | reverse complement strand
CAGGGCCCCTGGGAAGAACGCCAACACACACCTGAACCAACGACGGCATTTCTGGTTTCTCACGTTACACTGAACCGAGAGCGAGGCTCAGTCCTAGCTAACGGGAGTTTACTAAGATAATGGCTTGGAAGGAGGAAGAGAAGGAACGTTGTTGAATGAGAGCACACAGTGGTTACTACGTACCAGGCACTATGCAAAGTGCTTCACAAATTTTATCTAATTGTTTCCTCACAACAAGCCTGGATGAGAGCTTGTCCCAGGTGAGGAAACTGAGGCAGACACAAGTTAAGTGGCTTGCCCGGGGTTACACAGCTAAGCATCGGACTTCAGGCCCAGCAGTCAATCCACAGCACCACCTAGTGGCCACTAAGGAAAAAGCAGGAACCTTTTCTTCTCAACAAATTTAAAGAAAATTGCAACTGACCTGGCTGGCTATAGTTGGTTATACTTTAGAATAATCTTGGTGCCCAGGCATGTCCTTGTTGAAGGGCCACACAGCTGGAAGTAGAGTCCAGGGGACTCATGGATGAATCCCTTTGGGGTTGTCCCCTCCATGTGACCTTGGATAAGTCACTTAACCTCTGAGCCTCAGCTTTCTCATCTGTAAAGTGGACCAATGTTCCAGGGTTGTGGTGAGGGTCAAATGAAATCCCAGAGTGAAGCATTAAGGCTCTATGGAAGCACGGCCAGTGCTGTGATCGCATGTCTGATCACAGAACACACAGTACTGGATTTGGGGTCAATGATATTATAAAGCCAGCTCTGAAAGTTGTCGGCACTCTGATCCACACAGTGACCAGCCATAGGTCCAAAGGGTTCGTGATAAAACACTCAGCCCATCTCCAGATAGCCAGTGAGCTCAGAGGCAGAGTGACACATAATCTCTCTGTGTCTCTGCTTCTGTGTGTGTCTCTCTGTCTCTGTCTGTCTCTGTGTGTTTCTCTCTCCTCTTCTCTGTCTCTGTATCTCTGCTTCTATCTCTGTCTCTGTGTCTCTGTCTGTCCTCCCCACCTCTTTCCCTCTTCTCTCTCTCCCTCTCTCTCAGTCTCTCTGTGTCTCTCTCTTCCTCCTTCTCTCTCTCATTTCCTTTACACAATCTTACTCATTTGTAAAGGATTTTGTTTTCTTGCCTACTCAATAGGTGGGAGGGGGGAAAGGTGAGGGAAGGAATTTGGAACTGAAATGAAAAGCACCATCAGATCTAAATCCTGCTCCTGCACTGAACAGCTCCATCACATTGGGTCAGGCACAGCCTGTCTCTGAGTCTCAGTTTCCCCATCTGTGAAATGGGGGCAGATAATCCTCCTATTGCCTACCTGACAGGTTAGTTGTATAGAAAGCACTTTGTAACCTTAGACAGTCCATGAAAATGAAAGGTTTCCCAAGAGAAAAGAGGCTTCAGCCAGAAACTGAACAGATTTCAAATTGAAACTTAGGACTGATAGTCATTCCTTTTACAAGCACTTATGCAGTGCCCAATAGGCACAGCCCTGTGCTAGATACCATGCTTACATTCAGCATTTTTGAAAACATGAACGGGGGCAGCTACAGGGTACAGTGGATAGAGCACTGGCCCTGGAGTCAGGAGGATCTGAGTTCAAATTCCACCTGGGACACTTAACACTTACTAGCTGTGTGCACCTGAGCAAGTCACTTATCCCTGATTGCCTCAAGAAAGAAAGAAAGAGAAAAATAAAGGAAGGAAGGAAGGAAGGAAGGAAGGAAGGAAGGAAGGAAGGAAGAAAGAAAGGACAACCAGTTCAGTCCAATGCTCCTCCAGCCTGGCAGCCAGTTTCAGAAGTGGCCAACCCTCAGGGCCAAGACCACAAAGGCACGGCCAGTGTGTCAGCACTGGTCAGGAATTCCACAAAGGGGCTAAAACGGCATTTGTCCTGGATCTAGGTGCCTAAGATGAGCAGAGGATTTCAAGCATCCCCCGATTCTAGAAGGGTCTCAGCCTCAGATAGCGGAGTCCTTAGAATGCCAGGGTATCTAGACCATCCTATGCTTAAGGATCAAGAGCTGGAAGGGCGCTTGTGGTTTTTCAGACCCCACTGGGGGTTTTCTTGGCAGAGATGCTGGACTGGTTTGCTGTCTCCTTCTCCAGCTCACTTTACAGATGGGGAAACGGAGACAAACAATTTTAAATCACTTGTTCAGGGTCACACAGCTAGTAAGTGTCCAAGGCTGGATTTGAACGCAGGTCCTCCTGACTGCAGGGCTGGTGCTCTATCCCCTGCACCACCTATCTGGCTGCCCTGGAAAGGGGGCTTAGAGATCTTTAACTCCCATTTCCTCCTTCCACAGAGCCCAGATAGAGAAAGTGCCCCATTCAAGCCTCAAAGGCAAAGTGTAGGTAACCGGAATTTGAACTCAGAACTTGACACTAAGTCCTGGGTTCTTTAGACTGTGAGCTCCTGAAAGGCAGGGATGACAGCTAAGCCTTTGTTTACATCTCCAGAGTGTAGCACCCAGTAGGCACTTAATGCTTGGCTTTATTCTTGCCCCTGATGCAGAGGGCCAAGATTCTGCTGGGACTCGGCCTGTCTCCGTATGGCCTTGGGCAAGTCTTTGGGCAGAGGAGACAGGAGCCAAGGCCAGAACCCCTTTCCAGTTCCTCACTCCCCCAGCATTGCCCACTGGCAGGCACCTTCTACCTTAGCTCCGACCCTGCGCCACCAGCCGATTAACCTCCACAGAATGCCAGGAGGGAAGAGGGCTCAGAAGGTTAACCCTCTCACAGGTGAGAATAGGTGAGATACCTGGCCCCAGGCCACAGGAAGTGGGGAAGAGCCAAGATGCAGGCTCTAACCGATGCCCAATTAACTCCCTCTAGGTCACCCCATGAAGCATTTCAACTTTCCTGAAGGGCCAATTCACATTAATTATAAACTAAGACGTAAGGGTTAACAGAAAGGAAGCATATTGTAGTGTGGAGAACGCAGAACCAGAAGGCAGATGGCAGGGTTCCAGCTGAAGCCATGTTCAATGCTCTAAGCTTGCTCCCAGCCCTGCCATTCCCTGTTCTCAGGCCCCTTCCAGCCTTGACATCCCCTCTTCTAAGGCCCCTCCCAGCTCTGACATTCCCTAAGATCTTTCCCAGTTCTGATATTCCCTGTTCTAAGATCCTTTCCAGCCCTGACATCCCCTCTTCTAAGGCCCCCCCCAGCTCTGACACTCTGTGAATCCATGTGGCTGCTGGCCTAGATCCACTGCTGGCCTTTTAATCCACTCACATGGAAGTTAAAAAAAAAAAAGCTTTCAAGAAAACGACAAACCCTACATGGACCCTCCCCACACACCCCCAACCCTGCCCCCCCACACCCTGCTCCAGGCAAACCTGTCCCCAGACTAATTAGAATGGCCCAAAAGGAGGCACCGAAACCAGCTGGCTTCTATTGCCACACCCCAGTGCTAATGCCCACTTCATGGCTAGTTATCAGATCCCAATATTAGACCATGCTCCCCCCAGCCCCCACCCCCAAGCCGCCAGGGCCAGCAGATACATAATTCAATTACCTTAGAACATCGTCGGAAATAGAAAACAGAGCTGAGCTGGAAAACACAGAGGACAGCTTGATGGGGGCTGCCAGACAGAGCATGGGGGGGGGGGGTCTCCTGCAGCCCTGAGGCCCCGAGGAAGAGAAGAGGAAACTGGATCTGGGGCTCCATGGGCCAGAGGAGCTGGGCAGCTCAGCCCAGACTTTCTCCACAGTAAATATCCCACTGCTATGGGGTGGGGGTGGGGCAGACAGCCTTTTCCCCTCCCTTCCCACCCCTACCCTGGGCAGGGGGGCTGACAGAGGCCCAGCTGCAGGTCTTGAGCTTATCACATCACCATTCTGGGACTCAGTTTCCTTCTCTGTAAAATGAGACTAGACAGGCTGCTGAGATCTTTTTCAGCCACATTCTTGGACATTTAGAGACCAAGACGACCATGCGTATTACCTGGCCCAGCTTTCTCCCTTCACTGAGGGCCTGTGGGGGAGGGGCCCTGCCTAAACCTGGACTGTGGGCCCCTGAGTAGGAGGCCAAAGTCAGCTCTGCTAATGACCCTCCCGGTGAGGAGCTGACTTTCCTGTCATGTCCATTCACGTTGTTATGCTCAGACTCAACCCTGAGGCTTTCCCAGCAAACCTCAGGCTCTAGGCAGCCCCAAGCTGAAAACTGAGGGTGTACCACTGAGATGAAAGGCCCTGATGGCAGGCTGGGGGAGTCTCTCACTTTAAAGAGGGGGGAGCTGGGGCCCAGAGCAGGGCAGGGACCTATCCAAGGTCATCCATCGAGGCAGGGACACAGTCCAAGTAGCTGTCAGGCCCCTAAGTCTAAGTATGGTGTAAGAGATGGCAGGGCGTGGGCGGGAGGTAGTCACGAGCTGCCTACCTATTTCTGGACCTTCCTACTACTATTCTAAGGGCTTAAGTGGCAAGACTGGGAGACAGGCCTATCTCTGCTGGCCACTCCCCCCCAACACAAGAGCTCTCTGAGAACCAGGGCATCTCTTTGAACGCTGCAGAGGAGGGCGTGGGCAGCAAGCCAGCCCAGTCTGTGCAGCCTCCTCAGCCTCTGGAGAGGATTCAAATCCAGATGCCCCAAAGCCTCAGGGCAAAGTCGGGCCCAGTGTGGGCCTGGAGCTTTGGACCAGTCAGTGGCCAGCGAATCCATCCACCAAAAGCAGGAGGAAATGAGTGGCACAGCAAACATCTAACAGGAGTTTGGAGCTCGCTGGGCCCCTCAGCACCTTGCTGCACCTCCCCCCAAGCCTTGAGATCTCAGGGTCACAAGGGCCTTAGAACTTAGGCAGCCTAAGCCCCCTCCTCCCACAAAGGAGCCCACTGAGGCTTAGCCTAAGGTCACACAAGGAATCAACAGCAGAGCTGGAAATCACATCTGGGTCTCATGACTCCACATCTGGACTTCCTCTGGGTCCCAGGAGCAGCCTGGGTAAAGCTCTTCCCTGTAGCACCTGAACTTTTCTTGGAATAAAAATAGAATCGACTGTCTAGTGGTTTTTCCAAATTGAGAATTAGGTAGAGGACTAGAGCAACTCACTGGATAGAATCCAAGTCTCATCGTGGAAAGACAGGCAAATGAATGCATGGTTGGTGGAGTTGTGAACTGATCTGGTGATCTGGGTAGCAGTTTAGAATTATGCAAAGAAAGGGGGCTTCGGTGGCCATGCCTTTGATGTAGAAATCCCCCTACCAGGCATGTACCCAAGGAAAGAAAGAGAAAGGTCCCCTAGGCACCACAGTCGTCCCAGCAGCACTGGCCTGGAAACAAAGTTAAGTGCCCCTCCATCAGGGAATGTAGGGCTTGAATGGAGTGGCACAAACTGTGCTGAGAAATGACGGAGACTCGAATCCTAGGAAGAGATGCATGAACTGATGCAGAGTGAGGCTGGCAGAACCCAGGGGAAAAAACATACCGTTTTTTTGCTGCGTACAATGACGCAGCAAAACCAATGGGGGCTGAGGGGAGGGAGCAGGAAAAAAAAAGAGAAAAGAAAAGAAATTTAACTGGGCAATTCCATGACCAAGCTTAACCCCTGCCCCCACCAAACCACACATCCAGAAAAGGATAAAGGCCTGGAAATCACCCAGAAAAATGCCCCTATTTTCTACCTTGCAAGGTCTCATAAAATCAGCCAAGGGGACGCAATCAGCCACTTTTGAAATGCAATCATGTGGACGAGGGGACAGGCAACGGACTAGATGACCAAGGGGCCTCTCTCCTGCTCCGAATCTCTGCATTTGATGGCCTGACAGCAAGTCAATGAGAAGCCACATGGCAGCTGAATTCAGTTCAGTATAAGGAAGAACTTTCTGATAACCAGCTATCCTACAATGGCCATCTTCGTATGATAATGAGCTCCCTGTCACTGAAGATACCCAAGCAGAGTTCTGATGATTCCCTGCCATGGGATTCCTGCAGACTCCAATGGAATTCTCACTAGTTATTTTGGAAGCGCCTCCCAGCCTGTAGATTCTATGGCTCTATAATACTTCTCTGACCTCCTAGCAACAGAAACAATCATTCCTGAGTCTCAGAGTCATAACTAGCAATTTTTGGTAACCAACACAAGCAGCAAGAAACATACCTGATGCAAGTAGCATAAATTGTTCACTCAAATCAAGATTGTATTTCTTAATATGAAAATAATGAAAGAATAGCAAAAAGTCATTTGAGCCAAAAGGGGAATTAGTTACTTCAGCAATGCTAAAACAGTATATATTTCCCCTTTTTTGCATCCTCCAAATTTTGGTACCCTGAGACAGAGCCCCCAGTGCCCTGTCCTAGTTACATCTAGGCTGACTTCCAAGACCTCACCTTACCACTTGTTCAGAAAGGCCAAAGGGTAGGAATACTTTGATGTCTCCACAAACAACTGAAAACAGCTCCCTTCTTTTTTCCTTCCCCCATCAAGTGTTGCCTAAGGGAAAAGATCACTCTGGACTCTGTCACATAGCTCAAAACCATCCTTGGTTACTTAGGACAAGGGCAGGACCCTCAATTCTGTCTCTGAAAACCAGCTTTGTGAAGCAGACCAGAGAACACTGAACTGGAGTCACAGGACCTGAATTCAAATCCTGGTTCTGACCCTCACCACCTTTGGCCAGTCCCGACTTCAAAGCTCATCATTTTCCTCCTCCTCGGAGGCCAGATGACCTCTGAGGCTCCTGTCTAGTTCTAGAACTCAGCTCCTAAGGCAGGGCTGATCTCCAAGACACTTCTGCAGCAAGCCCCCAACCTCCAAATAGTCCTTGTGGAGCCAAACCAAGGTGGAGTGAGGAGGAAGGAGAGCTGTCCACCCCCAGCCCAGATGCTGGCCCCCGGCCCATCTCTCCATGTCTCCATCAGCTTTCCCCAGGAAAACTGGTCCTACTGAAAGCCACCACATCTAGGCCTTCATTTTCTTCTTCTAAACTACAGGCAGGACATAGCCTCAGTTTATGGGCAAAAATATTGGGGAAAGGAACCTGAACCAGGCTCATATTTTGTTTTGTGTTTGATGATCGAGGGCCCCCCAAGGGACATAAAACAGATTGTATGGAACGGATGGTGCTCCAGCCTCCAGCCAGCCAGCAGAAGCATGGAGGACACACAAAACCAGATATTTCCCCTTTCCCTCAGGTCAGACTTTCCAAGAAGTGCTCTGGTAAGGTGATAGTCAGACACCAGAGCAGAATGGTATGGCTCCTGGGCATCAGCGGTTGCTTGCTGAGCCTGAAGTGGGCCAGGAGACTTCATCCACATGCCCCAGGTAGACAGTCATTATAGAATGGATCACCATCTAATAGCCTGTGGCATCAGAATAAACTTGCAGGACTCCAGGACTTGGAACGTAGAACAGGTCTGCTTTCTTGATCAGTCTCAGTGTCAGGCTCTGGCTTGGAACAACATCTCAAGCCTGAGTCAGAGAAGGAGCCAGGGTCCATCCACTAAGTGAGCACCTTTCTCTATGTCAGCCTGACTCTCTAGTTCAATACCAGGGGAGGTCACTTTTGTGCTACTATGCTAAAGTCTGTGGGATTCTTCAGTGGTTTGTCATGTGGACGAAAGGGTAGATTTGTATGCTTTGTAACTTTGAAAGTGTGTGTATGTAGGTATACATGTATATATTTATGTGTGTATGTGTATCTATACTCTGGGGAGATCCTTCATTTGTATGTCTTTTCAAGTGAATAGATCTATCGCCTTGGGGCTTACGGACTTCTTCATGGCAGATGGACAAAGGTGGAGCCTTCCAGACATCTGGAACATGCCAACTTTCAGTTAGGACCCAGAGCCAGAAGGCAGCCACAGTGGCACCAAGGACCACTGACCTGGCTTCTGCTCTTGGGCTACTGCGTGACCTTGGTCTCTTCTCTTCCTCAGGCCTCACTCTATTAATTTGCAAAGGGAGCTTGGTAGATCTAAGGTTCAATATTGTTACTCCTTCCCAGACAAGAGAGTACTACTGGTGTGTGTGTGTGTGTAAGAGACAGAGACCCAGAGAGAGAGAGGAGAAGAGAAAGAGAAGAAAGAGAGAAAGGAGAGGAGAAATAGAAGAGAGAGACAGTCAAAGAGAGAGAAACAGAGACAGACACAGAGAGAGAGAGACGGGGGGGGGAGAGAGAGAGAGAGAGAGAGGAGAAGAGAAAGAGAAGAAAGACAAAGACAGAGAGAGCAGGAGGAGAAAGAGGAGAGAGAAAGAGAGGAGAAGAGAAAGAGAAGAAAGACAGAGACAAAGACAGAGAGGAGAAATGAAAGAGAAGAGAGACAGAGAGAGACAAAGAGAAAGACACACACAGAGAGAGAAGACAGAGAGAGACAGAAAGAGAGGAGAAGAGAAAGAGAAGAAAGACAGAGAGAAAGGAGAGGAGAGAGAGACAGACAGAGAGCGAGACAGAGAGAGAGAGAGGAGAAGAGAAAGAGAAGAAAGACAAAGACAGAGAGAGGGGGAGGAGAAAGAGGAGAGAGAAAGAGAGAGGAGAGAAGAGAAAGAGAAGAAAGACAGAGACAGAAAGAGAGAGAAGAGAAAGAGAAGAGAGACACAGAGAGACAGAGAGACACAGAGAGAGAGAAGAGAGACAGAGACAGAGAGAGAGAGAAGAAAAAGAGAAAAGAGACAGAGCAAGACAGACACAGAGACACAGACAGAGACAGACAGAGAGAGCCCCACTGGGGGAAGGGAAAAGGTATACACAGAAACTTAAAGATGAATGAATTAATGAATGAATGAGCTGCTCACAGAACTTCTCAGTGTGTAGTGTTTGTTCCTTAACACAAACATGGCAGCAGGTCACCTAGTACATACCAAGCCTCTACCACAGCCAGGGGACCTGGGGAAAATGTAGAGTTCCAAGCTGGTCCCTGCCTTCAAGAAGCAGAAGATTTGATTTGGGCCATCAATATGGGCTGAGGCGGATTGACACATGAGAACACGGGGAATCTCTGGACTGAACTGGAGGCTCAGCTCTGCCCCTCCCTGGCTGGGTGACTTTGGGCCAGTGACTTCCCCTCTCTGGGCCTTTCCAATAACTGAGTGAGTCTGGTCACCATAAGGACCCTCCAGTTCAGCCCTTGTCTTCTCTAGAAGCGTTTCTGCTCAGGCCCCAGCCAGGCTGTAAAGTCCTCGAGGGCAGAAGGACCAGAGACAGGTTGGAGACTTAAAGCTAAAAAGGACATTTTTGATCTCCTCGATTTACAGATGAGGAAACTGAGGCCTCCTCGATCAGGATCTTGGTCTGGTAACAGGTGGAGCTGCAGGCCGGACTGGCCTTTCTGCTCTCCCTCCTCCCCTCTGCCTCTGAGAGACCAGGCTTCCTATCGCCTCCTCCAGGGGCCTTTCCTGATCCCCTAGCCCATCCATGCCCAAGCTGCCTTCTGGGTATTAAAAGTACTGGGCTAGCAATCAGTTAGCTCTGGATAAATGCACAACGCCCATGCGATCCTCCATGCTGAAGATGATGATTCACCATTGTGGCTGACTGCAAGAGCCACCAACGATCCCAGCCTCCAAGCTCAAAGGGGCCTTCGAGTTCCCTAGGCCAAGCCCCATAGAGGATCTGCCCTTCTCAAAGAAGCTGGCCGTGACCCCAGGCAACCGAGGCATGAGGGCCATTGTCCCAGGTGTCCACAGCCCTAAGTCTCTGCTCCTTCTGCTTGTCTCTACAGGGCACACCAGGGGAGAATTTGAGCAGGTTCAGTTCCCTGAACACCGATAAAGAGCTGACCTTGTCCAAGGTCCAGTGCTGTGGAAACAGACAGGCCTGGCCGGGGCCTGTCCCTCAAGAAGCTTTAGATCTAATTGTGGGGAAGGGACTACAAAGGGAGACAAAGGACAAGTGCCCAAGGAAGATGTGTGCAGAGGAGAGGGCGCTGGAGGGAAACCCGAAGAGGGAAAGGTATTTTCATTGACTGGTCTCAGATCCTTTTGGAGACACCATTTCCTTCTTAACCACCCCACCCTTTGAAAATACTATCTGACTCACTGCTCCCTGAATGTAAGGGGAGGGGACCCTGTTCGGGTCATGATGGCCTCCATTATGCTGGAGGGAACAAGCCAATTTGGGGAGGCAGGACTCCCCAAGGTCACAGTCAGTCAGCTGGAAGAGATCGACTCAAAGTTGGGTACCACCCCCTCAACTGCCTCTGCGCTCCTGAGGACCCCCAAACTCAACCTGCATCCCCCAAAGATGTACCTTCTTGGACCATGAACATCTGTGTGTGGGAGGAGGGGTTATGGGATGTCTCTAGAAATCCTAGGCTCCCAGGAGTCAGAACTAGGGGCAAGCCCTCCGTAGCAGGGGCCATTTTGTCTTGTTTCCTCTGTGCCTAGCACAGTGCCTGGCCTACCAGAGACACTTAATACATCCTTATTGAATTGGTATAAAGTGATCTTGGAGACAAGGGGGGAAGGATGGGGAACTGAGGCCCGTAGAGGTATGGGAGCCACCCCCATCTTTCAGATGGAAACAACCCAGAGACTCCAGGGATCGCTGTTCCTACAGACTGACTGAGCACAGAGAGAACAAGCCAGGCTCCTCCCAAGCAGGGTCGGCATCTGCCCAAGGAAGCCCCCACTTCATCTCCAAGCCCTGAGCTCCTTCCTCCTCCTCCTGCACCAGATCTCAGCCCAGATGAGATGGAGGAGGTGAACAAGGCCATTCCCCATCCAAGCCCCTTCTTCCAGGAAGCCCATTCCAATCACTAGCGGTGAGGCGTCAGTCTCCGTAAGGCTCCAGTCAGATAACTGACCAGAAGTGCTTTACAGATGCTGAGGCCCTGGCTTGTTATGATTATCAATTATTTATGCAAGTCTAATTATCCCCACCGGAAAGCAGGGAAAAGCAACGCTGGATGCCATATGCCTTGCCCAGTGTCCGGCCAATTGGCAGCTGAAGCACGATTTGAACTGAGGTCTTCTAACATCAAGTGCAGTGGGCTATGGGCTCAGAGGCCTAGTGTCAGAAGGGACCTCAGAGACCATCTAGCGCAACCTTCTCATTTTACAGACGAGGCCTGAGGAGGTTAAGGGCTCCTTCTGTTCCACCCAGATATCTCCAAGGACCTTTCACTGATGCCATGATGGACAGGCTGACTGACTGACCCTCCTCCTGGGAACACAGTCATGGGCCTGACCATGAAGCCCCTTCTTAAGATGGCAGCACTAACCACTGGGTTTCCTTTCAAGCACAATGACCTGGTTGGGACCCATAATCTTGAAGATCAAGGAGCCTGCACCTTATGTCAGCATGGAACACTAATCACCTTAGAAACCAGAGATCTTCTCACCCCTTGTGCCGCACTGGAACATTCAGTTCACAACGGCATTCACAGATTCGACCCCTGAGCCGATTACAGTATCTGTCAGGACTGACAGGGCCAGTCGTGGAGAGGGCAGGGAATGTCCAGAGAAGCTTTAGGGAGCCATTACCTAGCTTGGCCCCCTCTCAGAGGATCGGCCTTTATGTGGGTAAGGATAAGACTGTGTTAAGTGTTCTCTAAAGTGCACCCCCACCAGCTCTACCATTCTGTGTTCTCAGGTCCCTCCCAACTCTGACATCCCCTGTTTTAAGGCCCATCCCAGCTCTGACCTTCCCTGTTCTAAGGCCCTCCCAGCTCTGACATCCCCTGTTCTAAGGCCCATCCCAGCTCTGACCTTCTCTGTTCTAAGGCCCCTTCCAACTCTGACATCCCCTGTTATAAGGCCCTCCCAGCTCTGACATCCCCTGTTCTAAGGCCCCTCCCAGCTCTGACATCCCCTATTCTTAAGGCCCATCCCAGCTCTGACATCCCCTGTTCTAAGGCCCCTTCCAACTCTGACATCCCCTGTTATAAGGCCCTCCCAACTCTGACATCCCCTGTTCTAAGGCCCCTCCCAGCTCTGACATCCCCTATTCTTAAGGCCCATCCCAGCTCTGACATCCCCTGTTCTAAGGCCCCTTCCAACTCTGACATCCCCTGTTATAAGGCCCTCCCAACTCTGACATCCCCTGTTATAAGGCCCTCCCAGCTCTGACATCCCCTATTCTTAAGGCCCATCCCAGCTCTGACATCCCCTGTTCTAAGGCCCTGACCTGTCCTTCAGCTTCATTTTCTGGCCCCACCCTCTTTCTTCCTGAGGAAATGCCCCTCCTTCCGCCAATATTTCCATGGTCCTAAGCCATAGCTGTGGGTGCTCGTCCCTGGTACTGGAAGCCTGCATGTTTGTTTTGGGTTTGTGTTTACAAGGAGTAGGGATGGGGGAAGAGGAAAGAATGCAGCAAAGGCTCAAAGGATTCTCTCCATTGTAGACAGTGAGATGTGGGTGAAGGATGGTTACTGATGCTCTCCCACTCATCAAAAGGGAAGTCCTAGTGAGTTTCTCCCTCATCTGGCTTACTTTGCTCTGATGTTAGGGTCTGCTGCCCAGCCTCACAGAAAGAGAACTGGGTCCAGCGTTCGAGGCCATGAATACAAACCCCTGTCCTGCTGCTCACCCCCATGATCTTAGGAAATTCACCCCCCTCCCCTTGGCCTCAGCTTCCACATCTGGAAAAAGGAGGGAGTTGAAATATTTGCCAATGACCCAAAACTGAAGGGGACAGAGAACCTGACAAATGACCCAGTCAAGGTCCCAGCTGACCAGAGCAGCAAGTTGAACACAATTGACTTTCATTCCAGTAAATGTAAGTGCCACTCGGGTTCAAAAAATCTATCTCTCCAATACATGGTAGGAAAGGTATGGCTGGATAGTAGCTCAGCCTCAGCGGGCAAAAGGAGCAAGGGGGAAATTCTCGAAGAAGCCAGTCTGGGCCTGACAGAAGGAAACGCTTCCTAAGCCTTCAGCAGTATCCACTTGAGCAATGGCTGGTCTGCTGAGCAACAAGAGTGTTCTCTTCAAAGGAGCTCTCCAGCAAGGCTGGACCTTGTTCAGGGGCTCCGTGACCAGATGCTGGCTGGCCTCGATGTCTGATGTCTTCAAGCTGAGAGCCCATGATGCCCAAGGCCCTTCCCATCTGGGCCCTTTGAGTCTCCTAAGAGAGAGGCCATGGAGCCTCCATATCCCTGAAGGGGTGGGTGGGGGCCACCATAGGAAAATATTAGGGCGTTGCAAGTGGTGACCCATTCTAGGGAACAAGATTCTATTGCATCTTCCAACCAAAATTACCTGTAATTTAAAGCAGAGTTCGCTGCTCCCTCTTGCCCTCTCTTGTGAGCCATGGAAAATTAGGTATTTGGAGTGTTCATGCCATCTTTGGCTCCAAGAATCTCTGGAACACTCAATGCTTTCTGTATGTGACAAGAATGAGGCTGTCATCCTTCAGGGAACAACCATAGAAGGATTTCATAAGATGTGAGTCTGCAGGCTTTTACCAGAGGCCGATGAAGGGGCAAATGGAATAACTCACCTTCTTCCAAGCTGCTTGGCGCCTATTGGCTATAAACGAGGTTGGCTGCCCCAAGATGGTGGCCATTCCTTGGGACTGACAAAGCTCCACCCTCACAAATAGTCTATTATCTCTGTTGGACACACGACCAAGGTGAGGCTCAGAGAAAAGAAGCAGCCTGTCTGAGGAGAGATTTTCTCCCCCCACTCCCATCACGGAGTAGCAGAGCCTATTTCAGATCCCAGGTTTCCCAACTCCAAAGCTCATGGCTCCTTCCACCCCCAGCACATGAGCACTCTCCCAGTGGCTGAGGACAAATGCTGATAATAACTGCCATTTGTGGAGTTTACAAAGAACTTCCTGAGAACAGCCCTTGGAGAAAGATACGGGAGGACTGTTATTCCCAGGGAGGAAACTGAGGCACAGAGAGGTGAAGGCATTTGCCTGAGGTCACACAGCTAAGATAGGTCAGGCTTGGCATTCAAACAGAGGTTTCTCCAAAGTATTTTTGCCACCCTGCAATATTAGCCAGACTCTTCCCAGTGTCTGGGGAACATAAGAGATGAGCAGCCCCAAAGTCTGCTAAGATGGATGGATTCTGGGAAGGGAAGTGATGGGAGCATGGAGACACACAGATTACTTTTGCAAAATCATGGCTTTCCTTCCAGCAGGGCTCTCTCTGCATACAGTAGGCACTTACTAAATATTTCTTGTGACTCAATGAATGTCTCTCTTTTGGGCTCTGTATCCCCAGGGCTCAGCGCCATAGGAAGCACTTTGAGGCCTTCAGTTGTTCATTCCTGCTCATTACCAACTCCTCCAGAGCCCCCCACCTCCCAGGATCTGCCCCTGTGTCTCCCTGGGTCCGGGCCTCATCCTACTTCTCCCTAGAAGTGGGGAGGGGTTGTGATTCTTCAGAAAGCCAGGTCAGGCTCATTCCCAAACTGTCTCACACTTTCCTCAAACCCCCTGCTCCTCAATCCTTGGCAGTGAAAACGTGGCATGTCAAGGCGCACCAGGGCCTCCTCTTTATGCCTGAAATAGTGTAACTGTGCCTGTGGTCAGAGCAGCAGGCCATACCTTGCCAGGGAGCCTCTGGTATCAAGAAGATATTTTCTCTTAGAATATGTAGAGTCAGTTTCTTCTGGGAAAGATTTATTGGCATCTCTGGTTTCCAGACTCTGGGGTGAAAGGGACTGAAGGCCCTGTCACATGGACAGAGTGGGAACAACTGTGACCAAGTCCAATGTGTGTCTCTGGAAAGCTGGGGGACACATCTGAGCCCCATAAATTCAGCACAAGTTGTGCAGCGTCTCTCTTGGAGACACCACAACATTGGGGTAGCTTTCCAAACTACAAAGCCAGAAGAAAGGGGCTTTATCTAGTCTAGCACCCCGATCACTACTGGCCCCCACAAAATGGAAGACCCTCAAGGCAGAGACAACTTCACTTTGTCTCCTATTGCCAGGCCTGGCATAGTGACTGACAGTCACTAAATGCTTGGAGGCTGTGACTCAGACAGTGACTTGGCCAAGGTCATACAACTAATTATCGCTGAAGCAGATGTTGGAAGCCAGGGCCTTTCCCACTGCTGGGCTTTTCTCAAAGGTGCTAAATGATCCCAGGCCTAGGCAGCCATGGGGCAGCAGGTTCAGAGGCCCATGATCAGTGGGGAGATAAGCATTTACTGGGTTGGAAATAGACAAGCAAGAATGAAGCAGTCCTTCTTCCTAACACAGAGGCCATTTGTCACAGCCCTCAGATATCTGCTAAGCCCAGCCCTCCCCTCCACAGGAGGAAAATGAAGCAGAGACAGGGGAGCTGCCCAAGGTCACACAGAGTCAAGGTCATGATCACAATAATTCTCATAAAAGCTCCCACATATATCAGACTTGGAGCCTGTTATTCTGTGGGTCTCGATACCTCCTGACAACCCTGAGAGGACAGCCCTGGATCACCCCCATTAAGCAGATGAGTGGAAGGGGCTGGGCCAGGGTCCTGGCCAGGCAGGCCAGCACTAGCCTCCACCTTCTTGGCTCAGTAGGAAGTAGCAGAACTCACATTTGAACCCAGACCCTGGGATTGCATCTGGTATTTTCTCCAGCTCAGCCACCAGCTTGCTGGGGAATTTGGGGCACACTTTCCAGGGTCCCAGTGTCCTCTCTTGCCAAAAGAACAAAAGCTGGCTGGTACCTGAGGTCTGAGAGTGGCAGTCCTTGGAGTCTCTATGACCGCTGTGCTCTACGGACCTAAGGGAAGGAGCCCGGGGCGCACTAACAGGGGCACCAAGGACCTTCTGGGTGAGGCTCCGGGGCTGGGGGTACGCGTTAACAGGGGCACCTCGGACCTTCTGGGTGAGATGCGGGGCGGGGGTGGGTGGGATGAGAGCACTAATAGAAGCATCTCGGAACTTCTGGGTGAGGTGCGGGGGCAGGGCGGGGGGGGGGGGAGTGGTACATCGAACTAACAGGAACAGATCGGAACTTCTGGGTCGGCTCCTTTAAAAAAACAGCAACCCTGATGAGTATGGCTGTCGTCATCTTAGACTTAACAACCACTAGCCTGCACTCCCGCCCACACAGAACAAAGAGGAGCGGTTCACTTCTGGGTGGCACTTGGGTTCCCATGCTTTTTGGAGCAAACCCACATTTTACAGGCTGCTCGTTGCTAACTCTGCTTCCTGGGTTCCCCTCATCACTGTCTGCTTGCGACAGATCTAGACGCATCAGCTCCAGCCCTCTCATTTTACAGAAGAAACTGAGGCACAGAAAGGAGCTAGGACTTGGCCAAATCCCACAGGCAGAAGTGGGAGATCTTCCTGTCTCCAAATCCCAGGCTCTCCCTAATGCTTGTGAGCACATCTCTGCCACTGGCTGGCTAGGATACTGTGGACTGCTCACTTCACCACTCTGACCTCCTCTGTCAAACTGGAACAATCCTCCATGGCAGGATGGCTACAAAAGATGTTCTCTGTAAATCCAACCACACGAGAGCCTTTATTGTTAATATAATTCGAAGTCTTCTTCCAGCTCTGACATCCTCTGTTCTTACGACCCTCCTAGTCCTGTGTTCAAAAAGCTAAGTTGGCCTTGACATTCAATGCTCCTGTGAGGAGCCTAGTTCCAGATCTAGCTGAGGTTCATTATTGATACTAAATCATTTCTTTCCAAGCATCTGGACACACTCCCAGGTAGGATTTGGGGGGCTTGCTGCTGCCCGGGTCATCCACAGGTTTCTGATTATTCCCCAAGGGATCAAACCAGCCTCTTTGAAAAATGCCAACTGGTCTTCTGCCCAAATTTCCAAGCTCTAGAGGCCCACTTTGAAATCCCATTCCAAATGACTCATATCAGCAAGTTTCCCAAACTCCCCCCACTACCCCCTTGCCAGCAAGGATGAGCTCATGGACACCTACCTGCCTAGGCTTCCTCACAGACCCCCTATGCCAGACACTGGCTATTTCCTCACCACCAGCTACAATGCTACCCCCTCTCCCACCTGAACTCCACAGTCCCTCACACCCTGCTGCTCAGAAACTTCCAAGGCTCCCTATTACCCATGGCACAAAGCCTAAACTCCAGAGCCTGGCATTTAAAGCCCTATAAAACTGGGCTTCCCAGGGCTGGGACATCGGGAGACCAGGGCTCAAATTTCAGTGCTGGGAGGGCCCTTCGAGACTAACAAGGCAACGCCTCGTGTACAGAAGAGGTTTGAAACAGCCCTAGTGGGAGCAGAGACCTGCCTGTGATAGGACTCACCTCCTTCCACTTGTGCTCAGCAATCTTTTTACTCTGATGTACAAAAGGCAAGAACATTTGTGTCAACTGAGGGTCTTAGCAGGACTGCCAATGAATATAAACCACACGAGGCCCTCTGTGGACTGAGTTCAGCCAGCACAAAATGCATAGGAGGGAGTGACCCAGTGGGGGAGGTCCGAGGCTTCAGTGACTGTCAGTGTGCCCAGCAGGCCTGGCCAGGTCAACTCCTCCTCTCAGCTCCCCTGGTTTGGTTTCCATGAAATACGTTGATGGGTCTCATAAACGTTGGCACAGAGGGAGCTGGGGTTGGGAGGCTGCCCACAACAAGTCTAGCACGCAGAGAGGAAATGAAGGCCATTTTCATAGCAAAAACAACGGCCACACATATCCAATATTTGGAATGCTAATTTAATATTTTAGAGAGGAAATAGCAGAGGCATTAAAACTTTTCTAAGGGAAATCCTGCTGCCAGCACTTGAAAGACCAGGATTTTACAGAATACAGTTTGGGAAAGACTTAAACACATCTAATGTATAACAGGGGATGTCGGAGCTGGGAGGGGCCTCCTTAGGACAGGGGATGTCAGAGCTGGGAGGGCCTGAGAACAGGGGATGTCAGAGCTGGGAGGGGCTGAGAACAGGGGATGTCGGAGCTGGGAGGGGCCTCCTTAGGACAGGGGATGTCAGAGCTAGGAGAGGCCTCTTTAGAACAGGGGATTTCAGAGCTGGAAGGGGCCTCCTTAGGACAGGGGATGTCAGAGTTGGGAGGGCCTGAGAACAGGGGATGTCAGAGCTGGGAGGGCCTCCTTAGAACAGGGGATGTCGGAGCTGGGAGGGGCCTCCTTAGGACAGGGGATGTCAGAGCTAGGAGAGGCCTCTTTAGAACAGGGGATTTCAGAGCTGGAAGGGGCCTCCTTAGGACAGGGGATGTCAGAGCTGGGAGGGGCTTCCTTAGAACAGGGGATGTCAGAGTTGGGAGGGCCTGAGAACAGGGGATGTCGGAGCTGGGAGGGGCCTCCTTAGGACAGGGGATGTCAGAGCTGAAAGGGCCTGAGAACAGGGGATGTCAGAGCTGGGAGGGGCTTCCTTAGAACAGGGGATGTCAGAGTTGGGAGGGCCTGAGAACAGGGGATGTCAGAGCTGGAAGGGGCCTCCTTAGGACAGGGGATGTCGGAGCTGGGAGGGGCTTCCTTAGAACAGGGGATGTCAGAGCTAGGAGAGGCCTCTTTAGAACAGGGGATTTCAGAGCTGGAAGGGGCCTCCTTAGGACAGGGGATGTCAGAGCTGAAAGGGCCTGAGAACAGGGGATGTTGGAGCTGGGAGGGGCTTCCTTAGAACAGGGGATGTCAGAGTTGGGAGGGCCTGAGAACAGGGGATGTCAGAGCTGGGAGGGCCTGAGAACAGGGGATGTCAGAGCTGGGAGGGCCTCCTTAGGACAGGGGATGTTGGAGCTGGGAGGGCCTCCTTAGGACAGGGGATGTCAGAGCTGAAAGGGCCTGAGAACAGGGGATGTCAGAGCTGGGAGGGCCTCCTTAGAACAGGGGATGTTGGAGCTGGGAGGGCCTCCTTAGGACAGGGGATGTCAGAGCTGAAAGGGCCTGAGAACAGGGGATGTCAGAGCTGGGGGGGGCCTCCTTAGGACAGGGGATGTCAGAGCTGAAAGGGCCTGAGAACAGGGGATGTCGGAGCTGGGAGGGGCTTCCTTAGAACAGGGGATGTCAGAGCTGGGAGGGCCTGAGAACAGGGGATGTCAGAGCTGGGAGGGGCCTCCTTAGAACAGGGGATGTTGGAGCTGGGAGGGCCTCCTTAGAACAGGGGATGTCGGAGCTGGGAGGGGCTTCCTTAGAACAGGGGATGTCAGAGCTGGGAGGGGCCTCCTTAGGACAGGGGATGTCAGAGCTGAAAGGGCCTGAGAACAGGGGATGTTGGAGCTGGGAGGGGCTTCCTTAGAACAGGGGATGTCAGAGTTGGGAGGGCCTGAGAACAGGGGATGTCAGAGCTGGGAGGGCCTCCTTAGAACAGGGGATGTTGGAGCTGGGAGGGCCTCCTTAGAACAGGGGATGTCGGAGCTGGGAGGGCCTGAGAACAGGGGATGTCAGAGCTGGAAGGAGCCTCCTTGGAACAGGGAATGTCAGAAGAGAAGAGACTTGCTCAAAGTCTCCAAGAAAGTCACTGGGGCGGAAGCAGGACTAGTCCAGCATCTCTCTACTGGGTGACACAGCTCCCCCATTTCTGACTTACAGACCTCTTGGGAGCCGGTCTGGATGACGCACATGCTCATCCTGGGTACAGACTATGGCCATCGGCTGCACATTCTGGGAGCATCCCTTTAGAGCCTGGAAGTTTCCCCTTAGCTTGGGAGATCCTGGAAGGCAGGGACTGTCTTTTGCCTCCTTTGGTACCCCAGAGCTTAGCACAGTGCCTAGCATATAGTAGGTGCTTAATCAATGTTTGTTGATTTGAACTGAGAAGCGCTGGAGTTTCCAGTGCCACCCCCCACCATGTCATCTACACCCACTGTGTCATCTGGAAAGTTTCAGCTCCTTCCCAGTATGCTCCTCAGTCTGGACTGAAGGTTTAAATGGAGAAGTTCTGGCTTTGTTACAGCAGAAAACATTCTGGACTGAAGGACAGGAGACCCAGCTGTGACTCCTAGCACCCTCAGCTACTTGAATTCAAGACTAAACCTGTCAGGGCCTCAGCTTCCTCCTCCATGAAATGGACATGACTGTCTTTGCTCCACCTCCCTAGAAGGGCTGTTGTGGGACAAGCATTGAGCAAACTTGAAGAAGCTTTGGAGAAACAGAGTAAGCGTCATCATGAACATCTCTACGACGCCTTCAGAGAGCCCTGAGTCAAATTTCGGCGCCAGGGTTTTCCAGCCTCATCTTTCCCAAGCCCCTACTTCATTCCTCCTTCATCATCATCATTCTGCCATCCCTTCAAACTCCATTCGTAGAAGTTGTCCCATGGACAAGCTTAGAGGCAGCCTGGGTCAGAGACTGTCTCCTTGCCAGGCTCTGAGTCACTGAGGCAGGAGCCCTTCAGGCCATCCACCCAACCTATAGACAAGCATTTATTAAGCACCAACTCTGACTCTGGGCCAGGCACTGTCCTGGGTGTTAAGAGTACAGACAGAGATGAGGCCAGCCCTGCCCCAGAGTAGCCACAAGCACGGAGCAGATAAGCCACAGATCCAGAAAGGAAAAGAACCTCAATGCCAGATTAGAAATGGTGCACAAAGCTTAATGAGGGACTTTTCTGTATAATGTGAGTTGAAGTGGGAACTGGATAAGGAACCAGAGGATCTGGGCTCAAATCCTGCCTTGGCCACTGCCTGTCTATGAGCAAGCCTTTTTCCTCTCTGAGCCTCAGTCTCCCTATTTGAAATGAAAGAGCTGGACGGGAGGTCCTCTCCAGTTCTTGACCTAGGATTCAAACTCATGAGCTTCCCATGAGAAGTGCATCATCAGGGTGGGATCTGAGCCACTGGCAGGCTGCCCACAGAGCCTGCCCTTCCTCCTGGGTAAAAAAATTGACTATTGGGGGAAAATGCCTTCTAAAAAACTGGAAACAAAGGGATCAGTGCCCCCAGAGAAAAGCGGGGGCAGAGCTCCCATTCAGATGCATCTGGACACAGGAGAAGGAGGAAGTCTGACATTTTCACTTTCCCATAACTCAAATCCATTCCACAAACATATATGAAACCCCAACTGTGTACAGTACACAGTAGAGAAAGTATCCAGCCTCTGGCTGCCCTCCAAAGCTTACCTCTGGAGGCCCAGGCCTGTGTGATCTCCTCCAAATAGAAGGAGGGGGAAAACCTGGAAAAGGTGAGGAAAGAAGAGCTGTGGTGCCTGGCAAACAGGGGGCGAGAGAAGAAGAGCTGAGGTGCCTGGTAAAGGGGGTGAGGGATGAAGAGCTGAGGTGCCTGGCAAACAGGGGGGCAAGAGAAGAAGAGCTGAGGTGCCTGGCAAAGGAGGTGGGGGAAGAAGAGCTGCAGGGCCCAGCAAATGGGGTAAGGGAAGAAAAGCCGAGGTACCCGGCAAACAGAATGAGAAGCCGCTCCCCCAGCATCAGATATCAGCTACTATCTTTCCTCCCTCCCTTCCTCCTCCCCCCAGGCCAGTATCTATGACTTTATTTGGTTTTTATTTCTAGACATGTGTCCACCCTGATCATTTTTAAGCTTGAGGGCAGGGACAGTGCCAGGTACCCAGCAGGTTGTTTGAATTAGGTATAGTAGAACACACTATTACTCCAACTGTTACTAACCGGTATTTATATAACATTTTAAACTTGCAAAGCCCTGGAGATGCTTGGTCCTCACTCACCCTAGGTAAGGGGTAGTGCTATGATTATCTGCATTTTGTGGATGAGAAGACCGAGGCTGAGAGAGCATAAGTGACTTGTCCAGGGTCACACAGGAAGTGAGGTGTTGGGGGCAGGATTCAGACTCAGGTCTTAGACACTTCATTTCTATCCACTGTCTCACCTGGCTACCCAGAGCCCAGACTCAGAGGGACCTTAGAATAGAGAACCAAGAACCTCGCTGGGCTAAATCCCACCCATTCCCCATAGCCTTTGGGCTAAGAAGGGTCTTGCATTTTAAAGTATGATCAAACTTGATTTTTAAATGGTAAAGCCATTTGTGGTTCACAGCAATCCAAAGAGTCAGCTGCTAGATTTGGCCCCTGACAGTAGTTTGCCATCTTACAAGTGAAGAAACTGAGGCTCAGAGGGGAAGTGGCATGGTCAGATCTCACAGGAAATCAGTGTCAGAGGTCGCCATGTGCTCCAGGCTCTGTGCCTTGGGAGCCAGCCCTCTCTCCACTGCACCATGTAAATAACTAGTGAAAGTTACACAACCAGTGGTACAGCCTAGATTCGAACCTGGGTCTTTCCTGATTCCCGTTCAAGGCTTTCTCCACAACCCACTAATCCACCAATCTTGGACATAGCCCGACGGCTCATTGGTTAAATTACTGGACTTGGAGTTGGGAGACGCCGAGTTCCCATCCAACTGTGTGACCCAAGGCAAATTACCTTACTTGTCAGTTTCCTTGGCTGTGAGATGGGTGTAATGACAGCCCCGATGCACACAGGGCTGGATGAAGATCAGCTCTAAAGCACTCTAGAGCTACCAGCTGTAATTAACACCGTTAGAGGAATCATCGGGGATCTGCAAGAGGTCACCTTCCCCGCTCCCTCTGCGAAGGGCAGAGGCTAGAGAAGCTGTAACCCAGCATCCCCTCCAAAGAGTTGTTGCCCTCTGGGATCCCAGGTCCAAGGAGGCGAGGGCTGTGGCAGCTATCTCAGCCAGGGGCGTGCTGGGGCGAATAGGGACACACACACACACCCCAACTTCTTACTAACGGAAAAGGTGATGCAGGGAAATTGCATTCCTTCCCCCCAGGCAGTGCATAGAAAGCTGGCTGGAGCCAGAGGGAGTGGAGCCCAGCGGCTGCAGTTTATAGCTTTTCACTGGGAGAAACAGGCCCAGAGAAGGGAAGACGCTTGGTCCTCGACACACAGCTGGCTGCTGAGACTCCAGCTCTGGCCTCCCTGCTCCACCTCTCCTAACCTCCTAGCTCCCCCCAGCTCATCCCCAGCGCTCTTGTTCTCCATGGTCTTTCTGCTTTGATAGAAAACAGCGTGGCTGCTAGCTAGAGTACAGGGCTTGGCTTGAGGAAGATCTGAGTTCAAGTCTTGCCTTGAAACTGAGGAAACAGAGGCTCAGAGCTTTGGGGTAACTTGTCCCAGCAAGTCGCAGCTCATGATTCTAACTCCCCAAAGTGCCCACCCCTCCACAAATTCCAACTGGGCAGCCTTGAGGGAGATAGGGTCACAGAAGAAGGCTTAGTCTTCTACTGGGCACCGGAAGGCAGTACTGGGAGAAGTGGAAGGAATTTGCCAAGAATTCAGTGGAGGCTGATGTCAAGAAAAGCTGGGAGGAGAATGGGCTCTGCCTCAGGAGGTAGTGAGCTCCCTGTGGCTACAGGTATTAAAGCAGATCTGGGTGCTCCCTCTTTGACTTGGAGTCCAAGATATCAGAGCCTCTTTGTGCTCAGGCACAGGCAGGAGGACTCCATAGAACTCGGCAGTCATCTCTAGCTCAGTAAGCCTTGCTATCTCTAACACGTGCTTGTTGGTCCCAGACAGCACAGGGTGGCATCCGAGGCTGAAAGCTGACCAGCAAGCCCAGAGAATGTGTCTTTAAGCCAATAAGCCAATCCTATGAAACAAGGCCTCCCAGACAAAGGAAGTTCTTTAAAAAGGTTGGACCTCTGCTATGTTGATGGTCATAGAGCAGAGCCAGGACTGGCTTTTGGATCAGAGGACAAGGATTCATGTCTCACATCTGTGGGACCTATGCCCTGGGGCTAGTTTCTCTCTCTGTCAAATAAGGGGCTTAGACTGAATGTCCTCCGAGGTGCCTTCCGGCTCTGGACCTGGGATCCTACAAGTTCTGAAATTTGGACAGATGAGGGTTAGAGCCAGGAAGCCCCTGTCCCCATACACGCCTCCTTACTGAGACCCGTACGTGCTACGAGCTGTGAAGCCATCCTGTTCATTCCTCATGTTGGGCCTCCCCGAGATCCCTCAGCCAGAAGGCCTGCCAGGAAGTAGGACCCAAAGGGGAAGGAGATCTGGGCTCTCTTCAGGAAGGCTAGCACCTCTAGTGCTAGCCTCCCACCGGCTGCTAGTCTGGATGGAATCCTCAGCATGGGACAGACGACTGAAAGCCAGACCTTGGCACCTTCTTCTGTGGATCTGATTTTCAAATGTGATCTTGAGGAAATGTTCAAGAAACACCCCTGCCGAGAGGTTCTTTTCAGAGGGCACAGGATCCAACCGGCTAATACACAACCTGCCTAAGAAATTATCATCGAAGGGTCAGCTCCGCCACCTGCTGGCCATGCGGTCTCTGGCAACAAGCTCTCCTGGCCTCAATTCCCCCATCTGAAAGGGATGGGGATGACTGGCCAAACCGTGAATGGAACGGAAGATTACGGGGCCATAAGGAAGGAGGACTATGGTTTCAGAGAAATTTGGGAAGATTGTGTAAGCTGATACAAAGTGAAATAAACAAAAGTGGCAGAGGGAGAGCAACAACGTACGTGACAAATTGCAGGCAGAAGCTCCCTCCCCACCAAGGAGCGGAGCAGAGGGCCAGGAAGGTGGCGGTACCAAGGGCAGGACGGCAGATACGTTGTTACCCACAGTCGCCACTCCAGCTCTCGTTTCACTTTGCTCTTTTCCTTTGTTACAGGAGCCGCCTGAACCACAAACCAAAGATAAAAAGCAAACTTTCTGAGAAAAAAGAGAGAGGGAGGCATGGACTCCTTGGCTCTCAGGGCCCTTCCAGCTCTGCTGTCGTGAGATCCTTTACGAGGGAATTTCTGGAGCACTTGGAAGCTGGCCAACTCCGCTCATTTGAGTCTCTGGCAAAGGGGGGCAGGTAGCGTTCCCATTTTACAGATAAGCGAACTGAGGTTGGAACATGTTATGTGATTTGCCCAGTAAAGTGACTGAGGTAAGATCTAAACCTAGGCCTTGCCAACTCCAGACCCACAGCTAGAAGAAAGCTCGGGGCTCCCTCAGAATCCCCCTCTCCGTAGGAAGGCTCTTGAGACACTCCAGCTCGGCGGCAAGAAGAGTCCTCCCCCCTCCCCCAGACTGCTCCTTCTCTCAGCCTCGCCTTTGGGTGTGGGCCCCGGGGCCTGGCGGGGCTGTTTCCCCACCCATTCAATGAGCCCTCATTCCCTAGCTGGCCACTGTCTTCTCTGGACATTTGCTGGTCTAGTCCACTTTGTAAAAAAGAGATAGTCTCCCCTTAGCATAGATCATATGAATAGCCACAGGCTATAACTACATATATGCATCTGCACATACACATGTGTACACAAACACGCTCACACACACACACTCCAGCTACCTTGCGCGTGCCGTAACTCCTCTGATCTTTCAGAGGCCAAAGATGAGGGCAGGCGTCATTTTGAACAGTCAGAGTCCTCACGCACCCAAATTTTAAAAGGAGCTAAAAATATGCCCTGCAAGTGTTACTAAAACAACAACAGTAACAAACCTGAAGAGTGCTAGATGTGCAAACGTTTTCCTAATAGCATCATCTGCAGTCACAGAACGCTGGAAAATCACCTAAATGCCCAATCACGGAGGAACGGCGGCCTCGCTCATGGCCTGTTCATGGCACAGAGTACGCTAATGCTGTTAAGACCGACAAGTATGAGAAAAACAAAGAAATTGGGAAAGATCCTTAGGAAATAGTGGGAAGCAAAGAAACTCCCCTCCCCCAAACCAGAACCAGAAAACTGGAGCCTGTTCCAATGATGAGCACAAAGGAGCCCAAGGAAGAGAAACAGAGGCTCCTGCCCACCCCCATACCAAGGGAGGGAAAGAAGGTGGGTGGGGGGAGGGTGATGTTGGCTGGATGTGTCCTGTGGCAAAATTAATTCATTTCAATGTATACTCCCTGGGCAAGTGTGGTGGACTGTATGGATGTTCCAGGGAATTCTTTCAGTAAAATACTTTCTTAAAAGCATATAGTAAAGTCTAAGGTGCCTTCTCAAAATGTCAGTTCTTACTGATCATAAACATTTCAGACTTTGTTTGTGAAGCCCTAATGTGCCTCCCCCACCCTTCACACTCACAGGAACACACACATGAACAAATACACACAGATGCACAAGTGTGGATGCATTCACACAGACACAAGGGCACGTGCACACTCACATGAACACACACATGCAGACACATGCACTGCACACCCAGATGGATACACATGTACATGCATGTGCATGCACACGTGTGGATGCATTTATGCACACGTGAGGGTGCACATTGACATGTGTGCTTGCCCAGGAGCCCAGCCACTCTACAGTGTTACTGCCAACTCCCCCCTAAGACTTTTGGCTTCAAAGTCAAAGAATTTTATGAGACTGAATCCAAGCCATCCAGGACTTGGAAGAGGGAGCCAAACCCTCCTTGCCTCGGAGTCACAGGACATGGGTTTGCATCTAATTCTTCCCCTCCCTCACTGTGTGACTGTGTTCAAGTCCTGTCAGTTCCTCAGTTTCCCTGGCCACCCATCATAAGAGGCTAAGGAGGAGTTCACTACCTCTCTTGCCTCCCAAATGATTCTGGAGGATTGTGCCAATAGGGAAGGAAACCTGGGAAGGGTTGGGAGCCAAAGGACCTAGGTGTGATCCCCATCTCCAAAGCTTCCTACTTGAGAAACTTGGGTAAGTTGCTGCTTACTGACTAGCCTTCCTGGGTCCGAGATGCCACATAGGTAAAAGAAGGGGGTGGATTGGATGGTGGCACAGTGTCTGAGGTGGAAGGGAACTCTGAGAGGGGCCAGGGCAATCTGCATCCCAAAGGGCCCTTCTTGGCCTCAAGCTCCATGATAGACTAGCCAGAAAGGGCCCTTGTCAGCAGTGCCCTGCTGTACCAAGAGGAGGAGATGCTAATGATGCCAGCCGAGCTGGAGGCTTCTCTTTCAACCCCTGATTTTCTCAACAAGAATAGCCAGAAGACCATTTGGATTATACTAGAATAGCGGAGTGGGGAGAGGGCTGGGCCGTTGAGTCTGGAATGACCAGGGCTCTGGGCCACCGGCAGGCAGCTCCCTTAGACTAGCAGACACAGCATCGGGGAGGAAGTTCCTGTAACAGAGTGTTCCTTACACAGATGTAATCATGGGTTTGGATGCCCGCCCTCCCCTTCTCTCCTCCATTCCCCCACCTTATACACACAGTGAGGGGCCAGTGGGAAGATTTAGAAAAGCAGGCCCAGAGGCCAGAGCCCAGCTCTGCCTCTGGCTTTTCTGGGCAACTGTGGGCTAGCCTCTTCACCTTGTGGAGGCCTCAGTTCCTTGGTGTAAAATGAAGGGACTGGACTATGTGACCTCAAAGGTCCTTTCCAGCTCTAAATCTAGGAATTCCTGAACTCCCCAGCTTGTCCTCTTCTTCACCACCTGCTTTTTTAAAAATCCCAAGATTTCCTTCCACTGGGTCTCTGGCTTTCCATCTCAAGTGTGCAAAATGGCGTCCTCTCCTGGCCCACTGCCCGGGATTCCCAGAGCGACCATGATTGAGCAGTGCCAAAGAAGCCAGTCCCCCAGGCTCTCCTTGTCACAAGCCTAGCCTCAACCTCCCTCCCACCTAACAGCCAGCATCCAGACGTGTCCGAATGTTTTTTAACACCACCACCTCTCACAAGGTCATCTCAGGGAGGGGCTGTTCAACCCCAGCCTGCAAGCTGAGAGGGGTTGAAGCAAGAGGAGAGTCTCGAAACTGAACTTATCTGAAAGTGGTCCCCATGCCCCCTGAAACAGGGCAGAAGGCAGAAAGGCTCTGTGTCTGTGGACAAATACCAACAGGAGTCAGTTAAACAAGGCCAGGGGCTTTGAGACAATGCATATGGAAAGGCCTAGAATACCCTTTCAGAGAGGATGGGCCAGGATGGGAGAGTCATGGTGCTGCCCAGACACACATCCATACGTGCCAATGTGGATGCATACAAGATGGCGCTGAACACGAAGAGACACACCCACTGATCATCAAAGGCCTCAACGGCCTTGTTTGGGCAAGAGGTGCCGCCAGAGCCCTTGGGAGCCACCAAGAGCCTCACTGAGGACTCACATGCTCTTTTGTGCATGGATCAAAGGCCACAGGGTTTCATCTATCTAGAGCTGAATCTGAAAATGGGCTTGCCTCCCACCCCACCACAATGCACTCTGGAAAACAGTCAGTCTGGGCTTTCTCCACATCAGCATTTGGAGGGCAGAAGGCACGGCACTGAAATGTCCTCCTGAACAGCCCTAAGAAGGCCCCCATGTCCATGGGGGTGACATGTAAGACACTGAGGAGCCCAGATGAGAGGTGATTGTAAAGCAGTGGGGCAGGGGCGGAGATGAGAAAGCAACAGATACTGCGGCTTCTAGTCCGTTTCCCCAATATCCATTTCCATTTCTAATGTTTGCCACTGACATTATTATGCCTAGATTAACAGACAGGCATTTCTCAAACAATACCAAAAAAGAAAAAGATTGGATAAGAATAAAATTAACAAGAATGACTGTCCCACTACATACTGGGAGGAGTGAGCTTGCCCCCCCCCCACTCTACGTGGTAGAGACCTCTTTGGAAAAAGCTCGGGCTCATTCCTGGTTAGAGCAGACCAGCTGGGCAGAGGTGGGTGGGAATGCCATTCTCAAGGATAAATACAGAATTAAGAAAGAAAGGCACAAAGAACTCTTAGCTCCAAGCCAATGTGAAAGTGATAAAAGAGAAAAGCAAACCGAACACACACACACACACACACACACACACACACACACACACACACGCATGCACGCACATGCACATGTATATACACATGCACACACACATATGCACACACACGTGCGCACACATATGCACAACACACACACAGAGTCATCTCAGAACTGCCTACCTACAATCAAAATAGTGGGGTGTAAACCTGATCAACAGCATGTATGAAGTGCCTAACATGTGGCAGGTGTTGGGAAGAATAATGATAGCTAACATTTCAATGGTGCCTACTATGTGCCAGGCCCCACGCTAAACACTTCACAATGATTCTCTCCTGGGTGTCTCCCAACGCCCCTGGGATGAAGGTGGAAACCAACAAAAGCAGAATGCTGCTTTGTCAAAGGAAGTTTGAATGTAAGAATTATACTTTTTAAAAACTTCTTTTCAAGCTAATTTTAAAAAATCTGATGCTACTTTCTGCTGTTCATTCACTCAGGTTTTGAAGGTGGGTATCAGTCAAGCTCTGTTTCAACACAAGTATCTATAACCTGGTTTTGTTCAAGGTCTCCAAATGGTTTTAACCTAAAATCATGCTAGAACTGGGAAAGCATTCCATGGCCAAGAATGTCTTTATAACCCTGAAAACCAAAGGATTATTTCAACACCCAGCCAACATCACAAAAGAAGATTCAAAAGGCCAGATATAGATTTAAAATGGTGGAGGGCTTTGATTGTGGGAGGCTGTAGATCCAAATCCCCAATGATAAAGATTCCTTCCCCCCTCTCCCAAATAGCACGCACGGGTTTAGGGGAGGAGGGAATGAAAAGTTCATTTAATAAGGCTATTTTAATCAGCAAATATCACTTGTTTATTTTGACCTGGGTTCTTACAAATTGTTGATTCTGCACCAGAAATATGCTCGGTGTCCCAACAAGTAACAGACAGTCCTAATGACAGACTGGCCCATCTGTGCTGTGAGAATGTACCATTTCAGGCTGGGAGTTCACTTTATATAGAAAGAGGGCTCAGAACAGGCGCTGCCCAGAGCTCTCCTTACACACACACACATACACACACATACATACACACACACACATACACACACGCACGCACGCACGCACACACATGCATGCACACATACACACAGATACACGATCATATATGCGTGCACACACACATGCACACACACATGCACACACACGCACACACACAGATACACGCTCATATATGCGTGCACACACACACATGCACACGCACACACACACACACAACTGGCAAGGACTCTCTGCCCTGAAGAACCTTGATATTTACAAAGAAGCGTTTAGTGAACAAAAACATGTATTCTATGTTTGATGCTGACTTTTTTTCATTGTTCAAGTTTAAAACTAAGGGTTAGACTGTGGCAAATATATGGGATCATCTGGTTAGCCAAATAAAGGCTATGGGGCACCCTGCCTCAGTATACCATTATGGCATGAAGCCTAGTAGAAAATACTGACTTAGGGAAGGGCAGAAAATTAATCCATATTTTTCCCTTCTGCACAGATTTTTTTTAACTGTAACAGTAACATGAAGTTCCATCAACTACCATTCGATTGGCTGTCTATCAATAAGCCTTTATTAAACACTTGGGCTAAGTAGTGATCTGCGCTTGATGGAGGGAGTTTCCTACACCAATAAAATCACAAATCTGCTCCCCCCACCACCAAAAAAAGGGAAACCTCCCCGCCTTGTAATTCTATTGTTCTAAATATCTACTTATCACCGGAAAGTGGGGGGGGTGGCAACACTTGATCTCAAAGACTGGCATTAGCGGTGTCCAGCCTCCCTCACCCTCCACTCCACAACTGGCACCTTTGACCAATACCATCTTTGCAGCCTGTGGAACATATGGGGAAAGTAGAATCCAGAGAAAAGTGAAGGGAGGGAAGAGAAGTTCTCCTTTCGACACACTCATCTCTGGAGCCCACCGAGTTTGCTCCAAAGAGGTTGGGCTCTTTCTCCCCACCCGGGACACTGGCTTTCCGAGCAAACGCCACTCCCTATCCCCCTCCAGCAAGGCCGGCCAGCTGGCCATGGAAAGCCAACCTAGCACATCTCCAGAAGGGCAGGAGTCTGATTTGGGCAGATTTCCCTGAGAGTGTAACTATACTTTCTGTCCCCAACCAGACATTTTCTATAAATCCCACCCTGCTTGACTTAAAGTGACAATGAAACCCAAAAGACAAAGGTTTCCTTCTGGGCAGCAGCGGCTGGACTAGTCATGTGCGGAAGATGGAAATTAGACCTATGAGGATCCGGGCTTCTTTTACTGACAAAATGACATTTTTTTAAAAATTAGAAACTTCGAAGCCCTTTGAAAAATTCCAGTCAGCCCAAGAGGCGGCTTGAGAACAAAGGTTACCGAGAAAGCCAAGGTGTGCCAAGACCTCAGAAGTTATCCCCCATTAAATCAAAACACCTTCAGGAATCGAGAGGGACATATCGGTCCCAGGTCCCACTCCCAAAGGTTCCGTCAGTGGCTCTAGCTAAAATCGGCTCAGGAAGACGCCAGCCCCATATCAGGTCCAATGAAGCTGTTCTCCGATGGCTCAATCTTTGATGAGCAGCTAATTCCCAATTAGACCAAACTGTCTATATACAGGTTTTAATGCAGGACTAGCCTCTCTAAATGGAAAATAAAAGAGCCCAATTGGAAAAAACAGTAATAACTTTCTCTAACAGAATTAAGTGAATATCACAAAATACCTAGGTATAAGATCTGGCTATTCTTTTTTAAAATAGAAAGCTCAAAGCGCTACAGAAATGAGTTGTTGTTATTTAAAATAAAAAAAAGAAACACTCTGCCGAGCCAGGAGTCATTTGGGGCCTGGGAGCTAAGGAAACGAAGCCGTTCGCCTAGTTTCGAACGTGCCGAGTTCTGTTTTCTTCCCTTGTCCAGCTGGTTGGTCCGGGCTGCCGCCATCTACCCCTTCTTCTCTCCCTTGGCTAAACAGAGCCACACAAAAGGGTAACATGGGCCAAGACTATTGATGGATCTCAGACGAGGGAAAAGAGGGTCCCATCTGCTCCAATGCTAGAGAGAAGGGCACCGGGAAGAAGCTGCCCCCGCTCCATCTCACGGCCTTTGCCAAGGCCTGTGTCCGACGAAAACAGGCTTGACTGGGGGCTGGTTTTTCTACATTGGGTGGTTAACGTTTAAAAAAAAAACTGCAGAAAACATTTGGAAAACCTTGGCATGGTCTCTACAAGGATGATTCCTGACAACCTTCTCTGACTTCCTCCCCACCCCAGCAGCAGGCTGCTTGTTCCTCGGCTACAAATAAAACAGACCCCCAGGATAGGACTTACCTACAGAGGGCAGCTACCCAATCCTTTCTTAAAATAAAAAAGAAAGCCAGCTGGAGGGTGCACGTATCCCTCGGAAAGCCAGGCAGGCTGGAGAACTCTGCATCGGCCTGATAAAGGCCATGTTCTGGGGGAAGTTCTGCTCTTCCAAGCTCGAATTCCCAGGGAAGCTCAGGCAAACTGACAGCCCAGAGCCTGGCCGAGGAGACCTCCATCCTGGGCAGTGGCTCCACCTGGCTCAGGAGCCCAGGGCGACAGGTTCGCACACGAGTCCAAGGCGGGCTAAATGAACACCACCCAGCCCTGCGCATGGGAAGAACACCACTTTTGTCTCCTCCTTTCGTCTGAACTGGCTGCACAGGCCCCCACGTAAGCATGGGGCTGGCTGGCTCAGCCCCGCCCACCAAGAATTTTGAAAGATGCCATGGGTGTTGGGCTCATAGAACAGAAGGGCTGAGGCAAAGTGTGCGCACACGCATGCGCAGCGCAAACACACACACACACACACACACACACACACACACACACACACACACACCCCACAACACAGACCACCACCCTCAGCACCTCCTAAATGGTTCCTACAGAACTTTTGTCACCAAAGCACCCAGACTACCTGGAGATCGGCACCAGGCCTGCCTATCCAGAGAGGTCAGAAATGTGGCCGCTTGAGCTGCCCTCCCTCCAGCTTCTCCTGGCCCGGGAGCCCCCATTGCCATGGAGCTAGCTAGGGTGGCTCTGTCCATCCAGCCCCCCCAGGTTTTGTCTCGGGTGCCGGAGAAGCCAAAATTCGTCAGTCCCAGCAATCAGGACACAAGATTAATTGCACTCCTGAACAAACAGTGGCAGTCCCCGAAGGATGTGGGCCCAGGCACGATGAGGGGAGCCTCAGACACATGGGGGGGGGCGCGGCGGGGCTGCACTCACACAGAAGGCTTTATAGTCTGAGAGCCCTTCAAGTCTCTATGTGAATGATGCTGCCCGGGTGTTTGCCCCAATGAGAACCAAGCTCTGAAGGGCAGCTGAGACTGAGGAGGTCTGTTCCTGGGAGCCCACCCCACTGGAGAGACAGCCCCAAGGACCAGCATCCACCATGCCAGCATCAGGCCTGGCCTCGAGCACCAGGCAAACAGATGCCAGGGGGAGGGCATATGCCACATGTGCCTGGCTGCTCACTCATTCCTAGGTCAGGACACAGGAGAAGTGTCTCATTCCCCCCCCCCCACTCTCCACCCATGTCCTCAAAGCCCAGGCCCTCCAATCAACAACAGACAGGACCCCCTGGGCCTAACAGAGGAAGGAAAATAAAAGCCTGTACCAAGATCCCCAAAAAACAGACCATTAGGTGGCTGCCTCCCTGCCTCAGAGGACAGCACCAAAAGATGGAAGGGTAGAAAGGGCTTGAGGGCCTCAGGGCCCAAGGCCATGGTCACCTGAGAGAAGTCATCTCCCAATGTCATTCAATGCAAAAGCAGAGACAAAGCCCAAGTGTCCACACTGCAGGAAGTGTGTGGACCTCAGGAGGCCTGTCCTGGCCATCTACTCTTGGGCTGGAATTTTAGAACTCCCTGGCAGCCAGAAACCCGGATGGAACGAAGGGGGCTCATTTCCGTCAGGCCCCTGGCCCTCTGCATCCCAGAGTTCCACTCTCCACACATCTGCCTGATGAGGGTACTTGGGACCCAGGGGTACCTGCAATTCCCCCTCCTGCCCACTCACTACATGCACCCAGCTGACACCATGCATCCCAGACGTGTGTGGCAAAAAGAGGAGAAACCGAAAGCAGCCATTTCAAGAGGCTTATACCATCTAAGCTTCAAGGATTTTAGGAGGCACCTCTGGACCCCAACCTCTCTAGCTTCCCACAACACAAGGCCTGTCATCTGCCAGAACAAGGAAAAACTCCCTGAATCTGAGCAGTGCATTCGGGTGAGAGGGAGGGCAGTGAGGAGCAGAGCCAAGAGCGGGGCAGATGGAGCTGAAGTGAGAACCAGCACAGCCCCATACCTCACCCCTCATTCTAACTAGGCTACAACTCCCCAAACTCATCCTTTAAGAGCTTTGAAGGACAAAGTTGCCTCGTCATTTACAAGGAAGCAAAAGCCAAGCTTTGCCTTCCCCCAGACAGCCTCTTCGGGTCGTCAAGATGATGTGGAGGGATGACCACTTGGGTGTGTTTGCAGGGCTCTGCTCGGGGCTGCTGTGGGTTTTGGGCACCTCAACTTTGGTTCATTTCTCAGTCTAACCAATGGCCAGCCAACAGAGAAGAGATTGGAGGCCCTGAACTGTGTCAGCCAGGAAGCCTTTGGAATCTCCTCTTTCCATTCAAGAGGAAAGTCCTGCTTGGAGGCTGAGGAATGGACTAGATGACCTTCAGGCTCCCCCTCCCCAAGTCCAGGCTGAAGGCTCTGGGACTGGGCAGAGAAGAGGGGTTGAGTAGCTATACTAAACCTGCCAGGCCCCACAAGCCTCCTGTGCTTCCTGGCACTCCTGAGTTCAAAGCCACAGCTTTGGGGCCACAGACCAGCTTCCATTTCCATGCAGAGCTGGACAAAAGCATAGAGCCTTGATACATGATGCTGGACTAGATCCTCTGACCCGTGGGGCCCACCGAGTCTACAAGTTTCTTTGTATCTGCTCAAACCCCCCACCCAAAGATCACAGAACACTCCAAATGACGGCAGTAGGACAAGAAGACCAACCTTAAGCTCTCTTTCCAGGGGCCTTCCTCATGCTTGAAGTCCATTGACAGCTGACTCACACTACACACCTGATGGCCAGAAAATCCAGGGAGGAAGCCACATGTCTGATGAAGGACCATCTGGGGAAATGTCCACCATGCCCATCAGGCTGACGATCAATTCAGTCCCTCGCATTCTCAGCCAGCTGCAAGAGAGCCACAGAATGGGTAAGGACCAGCCTCCTAAATGTGCCATCAGGGCAAAGAGTGGGGCTGTGAAGGTGAGCAGCCGGGTGTGTGCCATGGCCAAGAGGAGTCCCTGAGCGCAGCGGTCAGAGCCTCCGGACAGAGGTGTGTGCCACGGCTCAGGGAAGCCCCTGAGCACAGCGCTCACTGCCCTTGGACAGAGATGTGTGTGCCATGGGCCAAGGGGAGCCCCTAAGTACAGCATTCACTGCCTCCGGACAGAGTGTGGCTGCCATGGCCCAGGGGAGCCCCTGAGCACAACATTCAGAGCCTCTGGACAGAGGTGTGTGTGCCACAGCCAAGGGGAGCCCCCGCGTACAGCTCTCACTGCCCTCCAACAGAGATGTGTGTGCCATGGGCCGAGGGGAGCCGCTGAGCACAGTGTTCAGAGCCTCCGGACAGAGGTGTGTTTGCCATGGCTGAGGGGAGCCCCTGAGTACAGTGCTCACTGCCCTCAGACAGAGGTGTGTGTGCCATGGCCCAGGGGAGACCCTGAGCATAGTGTTCACTGCCCCTGGACAGAGGTGTGTGTGCCATGGGCCAAGGGGAGCCCCTGAGCACAGCGTTCACCGCCCTGGGACAGAGTCTGTGCCACGGAGTGAGTGAAGCCCCTGAGCACAGCATTCAGAGCCTCTGGACAGAAGTGTGTGTGCCATAGGCCGAGGGGAGCCCCTAAGTACAGCATTCACTGCCTCTGGACAGAGGTATGTGTGCCATGGCCCAGGGGAGCCCCTGAGCACAACATTCAGAGCCTCTGGACAGAGGTGTGTGTGCCACAGCCGAGGGGAGCCCCCGCATACAGCTCTCACTGCCCTCCGACAGAGATGTGTGTGCCATGGACCAAGGGGAGCCGCTGAGCACAGTGTTCAGAGCCTCCGGACAGAGGTGTGTGTACCATGGCCAAGGGGAGCCCCTGAGTACAGCGCTCACTGCCCTCAGACAGAGGTGTGTGTGCCATGGCCCAGGGGAGACCCTGAGCATAGTGTTCACTGCCCCTGGACAGAGTGTGTGTGCCATGGGCTAAGGGGAGCCCGTAAGTACAGTGCTCACTGCCCTTGGACAGAGATGTGTGTGCCATGGACCAAGGGGAGCCGCTGAGCACAGTGTTCAGAGCCTCCGGACAGAGGTATGTGTGCCATGGCCGAGGGGAGCCCCTGAGCATAGCGTTCACAGCCTTCGGACATTTTATTTTCAGCATCTCTGAAGGGTCTGAGGTGACTGGAAATGGGCATGAAAGACAAGAGCCATCCTACGGGCAGGGATTCTCCTCCAGCCCCACCCTCACCATGGGAAGCATGGGCCCCCAGCCCCAGCTAAAGCTCACTACTGTGAGAGTCCCAAAGCAAGTGTCTGAGCTAGGTTTCTCCTGGAATGATCGGCACAGACTCTGAGGTTGGCAGAGCTGGGAGACGCCTTAGAACAGAAGATGGCAGAGGACAGGGGGTGCAGACCTTAGGTTAGTTAGAAAATGGCAAAGCTGGGGGGAGGGGCCTGAGAACAGAGAACATGGAATGGCCCAGGTCGGGGGGATGTGGGGGGGCTTAGAGTACGAGCCCTGCCTGCGGCCATGGAGCACCCAGGAGCCCGGCAGATGGAGGCCAGGCCAGCCTGGCCTCTTTCTAAGATCAGGCTTTCCACTGCTCCCCAGACTTGCAGCAAAGGAAGGCTCCCTTTCCAAAAAGTCTCAAGATAACAATGGAAAAAGGTCCGTTCCATTGGCTTCCTGATACAAATACAGTCTCATAGCTGGAATAATTACAAGCCAGACTGGATTCTTGTTGGCGAGGCCTCTGTCGGTTAAATTAAGGGAAACATTTGATCCCCAAACAATCCTAATTCCTCTGTCTCTTCCCCACTGCTCCCAAATGCTGGTCATGTATGTACCGTGCAGAGTGCACGCTACACACATCTGTAGGTGAGTCCCCTACACAAATTGCGATTTAGAATCACTTTGGTTACCATAAAAACGTATGGAAAAAAATCTCAGCTACAGCCTAATTATTTTATTATAATTTAAAATGTAATTATAAAAGACTGATCTAAATGTAAATATCTTTCTTAAATATACTCCAAAGGAATTCTGAATTTAAGAAACTCCAATCACCTGGCAAACATTTCTGCTAAGTGCATAGCGGTTACAGAATGGGAGGGGGGCACCACTTCCCTGGAATTGTTCGTGCCAAGGCTCCAGAGCCAACATTTCACCACCAAAAGGCAAATGTCTTGCTCATGGCTTTTTCTTCATTTGCTATGATTCTGTGTGTGTGCGTGTGTGTGTGTGTGTGTGTGTGTGTGTGTGTGTGTGTGTGTGTGTGTGTGTGTGTGAGAGAGAGAGAGAGAGAGAGAGAGAAGGAAGAAGAAGAAGTCATCCATCATAACAGAAGTCTGGGATAGTGGCCCCAAGTTCAAATTCCAACTCCATCACTTCCCTATGACCTTGGCCAAGTCACTATCCCTCCATAAGCCTCAACCTCATCCTCAGAAAAAATGGGAAGTCCTACAGATTAGGCCATTTCTAAGGATCTCCCGATTCTGGCCTTCAGCTATCCTGTGAAGTCCTGACTAGCTTAAATTGAAGCTAAGCCCTTAATAGAGAGCAGTGGGCTTCACTGCCACTGTGGGGGTCCTAGGCTAGGCCACATGTTACTGTAAATACCCACAGGCACCACTTGTAAAGTCTCCAAAGGAATCTATCTTGGAGGAGGTAGATTCATCTATGAAAAATAACTAAAGGCCCCTTCTAGCTTTCAACCTATGAACCTATGATTCTGTGACCCAGGCAGGTGGAGGTAGCTCTGAGACACAGGGGATGT